>NC_086331.1:39813238-39835238 GCF_032445375.1 Bacillus rossius redtenbacheri | reverse complement strand
ATGTCATTACCGGGTGACATGGAACCAGATTTTATTAAAAGAAGATTATTTGATCACATATGTATAGTTAAAGGAAGAATATGAAGTAATGATTTTTTTTTTTAAATTTTAATTTCCAACGTAGCAATATTCTGCTTAGTACAAAAGATAAACCATAATAACCTTAATGTCATACATATGTCATTACTGGGTGACATGACTCCAGATTTTAATAGAAGTCGATTATCTGAACACATGTATAGTTAAAGGAAAAATATGAAATTTGGAATTTTTTTTAAATTTTAATTTCCAACGTAGCGATATTCTGCTTGGTACAAAAATTTAACCATAATGTCGTTAATGTCACACATGTCATTACCGGGTGACATGACTCCAAATTTTTATAAACGAAGATTATCTGAAGACATATGTATAGTTAAAGGAAGAATATGAAGTTTGAAATTTTTTTTTAAATTTTAATTACCAACGTATCAATATTATGCTTGTTACAAAAGAATAAACATAATGTGCTTAATGTCACACATATGTCAATACCGGGTGACATGGCACCAGATTTTATTAAAAGAAGATAATCTGAACACATATGCATAGTTAAAAGAAAAATATAAAGTTTTGATTTTTTTTTTAAATTTTAATTACCAACGTAGCAATATTCTGCTTGGTACAAAAGATTAACTATAATGTCCTGAATGTCGCACATATGTCATTACCGGGTGACATAGCACCAGATTTTAATATAAGAAGATTATCTGAACACATATGTATAGTTAAATGAAGAATATGAAGTTTGGAAATTTTTTTAAAATTTTAATTTCCAGCGTAGCAATATTTTGATTCGTACAAAAGATTAACCATAATTTGCTGAATGTCACACATGCGTCATTACCGGGTGACATGACACCAGTTTAAAAAAAAAAAAGATTATTTGAACACACATGTATAGTTAAAGGAAGGTTATGAAATTTTGAATTTTTTTTTAAATTTTTTTTTCCAACGTAGCAATATTCTGCTTGGTACAAAATATTAACTATAATGTCCTGAATGTCGCACATATGTCATTACCGGGTGACATAGCACCAGATTTTAATATAAGAAGATTATCTGAACACATATGTATAGTTAAAGGAAGAATATGAAGTTTTGAATTTTTTTAAAATTTTAATTTCCAACGTAGCAATATTCTGATTGGTAAAAAACATTAACCATATTGTCCTTAATGTCACACATGTGTCATTACCGGGTGACATGACACCAGTTTTTAAAAAAAAAAGATTATTTGAACACACATGTATAGTTAAAGGAAGGTTATGAAGATTTTATTATTTTTTAAAATTTTTATTTCCAACGTAGCAATATTCTGCTTGAAACAAAAGATTAACTATAATGTCCTTAATGTCACACAGATGTCATTACCGGGTGACAGGACATCAGATTTTAATAGAAGAAGATTATCTGAACACATATGTATAGTTAAAGGAAGAATATGAAGTTTGGAATTTTTTTTAAAATTTTAATTTCCAGCATAGCAATATTCTGATTCGTACAAAAGATTAACCATAATGTGCTGAATGTCACACTTATGTCATTATCGGGTGACATGGCACCATATTTTATTAAAAAACGATTATCTGAACACATATGTATAGTTAGAGGAAGGTTATGAAATTTTGAATTTTTTTTTTAAATTTTTTTTTCCAACGTAGCAATATTCTGCTTGGTACAAAAGATTAACTATAATGTCCTGAATGTCGCACATATGTCATTACCGGGTGACATAGCACCAGATTTTAATATAAGAAGATTATCTGAACACATATGTATAGTTAAAGGAAGAATATGAAGTTTGGAATTTTTTTTACAATTTTAATTTCCAGCGTAGCAATATTCTGATTCGTACAAAAGATTAACCATAATGTGCTGAATGTCACACTTATGTCATTATCGGGTGACATGGCACAATATTTTATTAAAAAACGATTATCTGAACACATATGTATAGTTAGAGAAAGGTTATGAAATTTTGAATTTTTTTTTAAATTTTTTTTTCCAACGTAGCAATATTCTGCTTGGTACAAAAGATTAACTATAATGTCCTGAATGTCGCACATATGTCATTACCGGGTGACATAGCACCAGATTTTAATATAAGAAGATTATCTGAACACATATGTATAGTTAAAGGAAGAATATGAAGTTTTGAATTTTTTTAAAATTTTAATTTCCAACGTGGCAATATTCTGCTTGGTAAATATTTTTAACCATAATGTCCTTAATGTCACACATATGTCATTACCGGGTGACATGACTCCAGATTTTAATGAAAGAAGATTATCTGAACACATATGTATAGTTAAAGGAAGAATATGAAGTTATGATTTTTTTTAATTTTAATTTCAAACGTCGCAATATTCTGGTTAGTACAAAAGATTAATCATAATGTCCTTAATGTCACACATATGTCATTACCGGGTGACATGGAACCAGATTTTATTAAAAGAAGATTATTTGAACACATATGTATAGTTAAAGGAAGAATATGAAGTAATTTTTTTTTTTTAAATTTTAATTTCCAACGTAGCAATATTCTGCTTAGTACAAAAGATAATCCATAATATCCTTAATGTCATACATATGTCATTACTGGGTGACATGACTCCAGATTTTATTGAAAGAAGATTATCTGAACACATATGTATAGTTAAAGGAAGATTATGAAGTTTTGATTTTTTTTTAATTTTTATTTCCAACGTAGCAATATTCTGGTTAGTACAAAAGATTAATCATAATGTCCTTAATGTCACACATATGTCATTACCGGGTGACATGGAACCAGATTTTATTAAAAGAAGATTATTTGAACACATATGTATAGTTAAAGGAAGAATATGAAGTAATGATTTTTTTTTTAAATTTTAATTTCCAACGTAGCAATATTCTGCTTAGTACAAAAGATAAACCATAATAACCTTAATGTCATACATATGTCATTACTGGGTGACATGACTCCAGATTTTAATAGAAGTCGATTATCTGAACACATGTATAGTTAAAGGAAAAATATGAAATTTGGAATTTTTTTTAAATTTTAATTTCCAACGTAGCGATATTCTGCTTGGTACAAAAATTTAACCATAATGTCGTTAATGTCACACATATGTCATTACCGGGTGACATGACTCCAGATTTTTATAAACGAAGATTATCTGAAGACATATGTATAGTTAAAGGAAGAATATGAAGTAATGTTTTTTTTTTTAAATTTTAATTTCCAACGTAGCAATATTCTGCTTAGTACAAAAGATAAACCATAATATCCTTAATGTCATACATATGTCATTACTGGGTGACATGACTCCAGATTTTAATGAAAGAAGATTATCTGAACACATATGTATAGTTAAAGGAAGAATATGAAGTTTTGATTTTTTTTTAATTTTAATTTCCAACGTAGCAATATTCTGGTTAGTACAAAAGATTAATCATAATGTCCTTAATGTCACACATATGTCATTACCGGGTGACATGGAACCAGATTTTATTAAAAGAAGATTATTTGAACACATATGTATAGTTAAAGGAAGAATATGAAGTAATGTTTTTTTTTTAAATTTTAATTTCCAACGTAGCAATATTCTGCTTAGTACAAAAGATAAACCATAATATCCTTAATGTCATACATATGTCATTACAGGGTGACATGACTCCAGATTTTAATGAAAGAAGATTATCTGAACACATATGTATAGTTAAAGGAAGAATATGAAGTTTTGATTTTTTTTTTAATTTTAATTTCCAACGTAGCAATATTCTGGTTAGTACAAAAGATTAATCAAAATGTCCTTAATGTCACACATATGTCATTACCGGGTGACATGGAACCAGATTTTATTAAAAGAAGATTATTTGAACACATATGTATAGTTAAAGGAAGAATATGAAGTAATGTTTTTTTTTTAAATTTTAATTTCCAACGTAGCAATATTCTGCTTAGTACAAAAGATAAACCATAATATCCTAATGTCATACATATGTCATTACTGGGTGAAATGACTCCATATTTTAATGAAAGAAGATTATCTGAACACATATGTATAGTTAAAGGAAGAATATGAAGTTTTGATTTTTTTTTAATTTTAATTTCCAACGTAGCAATATTCTGGTTAGTACAAAAGATTAATAATAATGTCCTTAATGTCACACATATGTCATTACCGGGTGACATGGAACCAGATTTTATTAAAAGAAGATTATTTGATCACATATGTATAGTTAAAGGAAGAATATGAAGTAATGATTTTTTTTTTAAATTTTAATTTCCAACGTAGCAATATTCTGCTTAGTACAAAAGATAAACCATAATAACCTTAATGTCATACATATGTCATTACTGGGTGACATGACTCCAGATTTTAATAGAAGTCGATTATCTGAACACATGTATAGTTAAAGGAAAAATATGAAATTTGGAATTTTTTTTAAATTTTAATTTCCAACGTAGCGATATTCTGCTTGGTACAAAAATTTAACCATAATGTCGTTAATGTCACACATGTCATTACCGGGTGACATGACTCCAGATTTTTATAAACGAAGATTATCTGAAGACATATGTATAGTTAAAGGAAGAATATGAAGTTTGAAATTTTTTTTTAAATTTTAATTACCAACGTATCAATATTATGCTTGTTACAAAAGAATAAAAATAATGTGCTTAATGTCACACATATGTCAATACCGGGTGACATGGCACCAGATTTTATTAAAAGAAGATAATCTGAACACATATGCATAGTTAAAAGAAAAATATAAAGTTTTGATTTTTTTTTTAAATTTTAATTACCAACGTAGCAATATTCTGCTTGGTACAAAAGATTAACTATAATGTCCTGAATGTCGCACATATGTCATTACCGGGTGACATAGAACCAGATTTTAATATAAGAAGATTATCTGAACACATATGTATAGTTAAAGGAAGAATATGAAGTTTGGAATTTTTTTTACAATTTTAATTTCCACCGTAGCAATATTCTGATTCGTACAAAAGATTAACCATAATGTGCTGAATGTCACACTTATGTCATTATCGGGTGACATGGCACAATATTTTATTAAAAAACGATTATCTGAACACATATGTATAGTTAGAGGAAGGTTATGAATTTTTGAATTTTTTTTTAAATTTTTTTTTCCAACGTAGCAATATTCTGCTTGGTACAAAAGATTAACTATAATGTCCTGAATGTCGCACATATGTCATTACCGGGTGACATAGCACCAGATTTTAATATAAGAAGATTATCTGAACACATATGTATAGTTAAAGGAAGAATATGAAGTTTGGAATTTTTTTTACAATTTTAATTTCCAGCGTAGCAATATTCTGATTCCTACAAAAGATTAACCATAATGTGCTGAATGTCACACTTATGTCATTATCGGGTGACATGGCACAATATTTTATTAAAAAACGATTATCTGAACACATATGTATAGTTAGAGGAAGGTTATGAAATTTTGAATTTTTTTTTAAATTTTTTTTTCCAACGTAGCAATATTCTGCTTGGTACAAAAGATTAACTATAATGTCCTGAATGTCGCACATATGTCACTACCGGGTGACATAGCACCAGATTTTAATATAAGAAGATTATCTGAACACATATGTATAGTTAAAGGAAGAATATGAAGTTTTGAATTTTTTTAAAATTTTAATTTCCAACGTAGCAATATTCTGCTTGGTAAATATTTTTTACCATAATGTCCTTAATGTCACACATATGTCATTACCGGGTGACATGACTCCAGATTTTAATGAAAGAAGATTATCTGAACACTTATGTATAGTTAAAGGAAGAATATGAAGTTTTGATTTTTTTTAAATTTTAATTTCAAACATAGCAATATTCTGGTTAGTACAAAAGATTAATCATAATGTCCTTAATGTCACACATATGTCATTACCGGGTGACATGGAACCAGATTTTATTAAAAGAAGATTATTTGAACACATATGTATAGTTAAAGGAAGAATATGAAGTAATGTTTTTTTTTTTTAAATTTTAATTTCCAACATAGCAATATTCTGGTTAGTACAAAAGATTAATCATAATGTCCTTAATGTCACACATATGTCATTACCGGGTGACATGGGACCAGATTTTATTAAAAGAAGATTATTTGAACACATATGTATAGTTAAAGGAAGAATATGAAGTAATGATTTTTTTTTTTAAATTTTAATTACCAACGTATCAATATTTTGCTTGTTACAAAAGAATAAACATAATGTGCTTAATGTCACACATATGTCAATACCGGGTGACATGGCACCAGATTTTATTAAAAGAAGATAATCTGAACACATATGCATAGTTAAAGGAAAAATATAAAGTTTTGATTTTTTTTTTAAATTTTAATTACCAACGTAGCAATATTCTGCTTGGTACAAAAGATTAACTATAATGTCCTGAATGTCGCACATATGTCATTACCGGGTGACATAGCACCAGATTTTAATATAAGAAGATTATCTGAACACATATGTATAGTTAAAGGAAGAATATGAAGTTTGGAATTTTTTTTAAATTTTTAATTTCCAGCGTAGCAATATTCTGATTCGTACAAAAGATTAATCATAATGTGCTGAATGTCACACTTATGTCATTATCGGGTGACATAGCACCATATTTTATTAAAAAACGATTATCTGAACACATATGTATAGTTAGAGGAAGGTTATGAAATTTTGAATTTTTTTTAAAAATTTTTTTTCCAACGTAGCAATATTCTGCTTTTTTACAAAAGATTAACTATAATGTCCTGAATGTCGCACATATGTCATTACCGGGTGACATAGCACCAGATTTTAATATAAGAAGATTATCTGAACACATATGTATAGTTAAAGGAAGAATATGAAGTTTTGAATTTTATTAAAATTTTAATTTCCAACGTAGCAATATTCTGATTGGTAAAAAACATTAAATATATTGTCCTTAATGTCACACATGTGTCATTACTGGGTGAAATGACTCCAGATTTTAATAGAAGTCTATTATCTGAACACATGTATAGTTAAAGGAAAAATATGAAATTTGGAATTTTTTTTAAATTTTAATTTCCAACGTAGCGATATTCTGCTTGGTACAAAAATTTAACCATAATGTCCGTAATGTCAAACGTATGTCATTCACGGATGACATGGCTCAAGATTTTAATAAAATATGATTATCTGAACACATATGTATAGTTAAAGGAAGAATATAAAGTTATGACTTATTTTTAAATTTTAATTTCCAACGTAGCAATATTCTGCTCGGTACAAAAGATTAACCATATTGTCCTTAAAGTCACACATGTGTCATTACCGGGTGACATGACACCAGTTTTTAATAAAAGTTTATTTGAACACATATGTATAGTTAAAGGAAGGTTATGCAGTTTTGATTTTTTTTTTTAAATTTTTATTTCCAACGTAGCATTATTCTGATTGCTACAAAACATTGAACATTACGTCTTTAATGTTACAGATATGTTATTACCGGGTGACATGACTCCAGATTTTAATAAAAGAAGATTATCTGAACACATATGTATAGTTAAAGGAAGAATATGAAGTTTGGAATTTTTTTTTAAATTTCAATTTCCAACGTATCAATATTTTGCTTGGTACAAAAGAATAAACATAAGGTGCTTAATGTCATACCTATGTCATTACCGGGTGACATGGCACCAGATTTTAATAGAAGATTATCTGAACACATATGTATAGTTAAAGAAAGGTTATGAGGTTTGGAATTTTTTTTATTTTAATTTAGAACATAGCAATATTCTTCTTGGTACAAAATATTTAAAAAAGTCCTTAAGGTCACACATATGTCATTACCGGGTGAGATGGCACCAGATTTTATTAAAAGAAGATTATCTGAACACATACCTATCCTTAAAGGAAGAATATAAATTAGGTTTATTTTTAAAATTTTATTTTCCAACGTAGCAATATTCTGCTTGATACAAAATTTTAACCATAATGTCCTTAATGTCACACGTATTTCATTATCGGGTGACATGGCACCAGATTTTATTAAAGAAAGATTATCTGAACACATATGTATAGTTAAAGGAAGAATATGAAGATTGGAATATTTTTTAATTTTTAATTTCCAACGTAGCATTATTGTGATTGCTACAAAAGATTGAACATTACGTCTTTAATGTTACAGATATGTCATTACCGGGTGACATGACACCAGTTTTTAATAAAAGATTATTTGAACACATATGTATAGTTAAAGGAATGTTATGAAGTTTTGATTTATTTAATTTTATTTTTAAATTAGCAATTTTATGCTTGGAACATATGATTAACCATAATGTCCTTAATGTCACACATATGTCATTACCGGGTGACATGACTCCAGATTTTAACAGAAGAATATTATCTGCACACATATGTATAGTTAAAGGTAGAATATGAAGTTTGGAATTTTTTTTTAATTTTTAATTTCCAGCGTAGCAATATTCTGATTCGTACAAAAGATTAACCATAATGTGCTGAATGTCACACTTATGTCATTATCGGGTGACATAGCACCATATTTTATTAAAAAACGATTATCTGAACACATATGTATAGTTAGAGGAAGGTTATGAAATTTTGAATTTTTTTTAAAAATTTTTTTTCCAACGTAGCAATATTCTGCTTGGTACAAAAGATTAACTATAATGTCCTGAATGTCGCACATATGTCATTACCGGGTGACATAGCACCAGATTTTAATATAAGAAGATTATCTGAACACATATGTATAGTTAAAGGAAGAATATGAAGTTTTGAATTTTTTTAAAATTTTAATTTCCAACGTAGCAATATTCTGATTGGTAAAAAACATTAACCATATTGTCCTTAATGTCACACATGTGTCATTACTGGGTGACATGACTCCAGATTTTAATAGAAGTCTATTATCTGAACACATGTATAGTTAAAGGAAAAATATGAAATTTGGAATTTTTTTTAAATTTTAATTTCCAACGTAGCGATATTCTGCTTGGTACAAAAATTTAACCATAATGTCCGTAATGTCAAACGTATGTCATTCACTGATGACATGGCTCAAGATTTTAATAAAATATGATTATCTGAACACATATGTATAGTTAAAGGAAGAATATAAAGTTATGACTTATTTTTAAATTTTAATTTCCAACGTAGCAATATTCTGCTCGGTACAAAAGATTAACCATATTGTCCTTAAAGTCACACATGTGTCATTACCGGGTGACATGACACCAGTTTTTAATAAAAGTTTATTTGAACACATATGTATAGTTAAAGGAAGGTTGTGCAGTTTTGATTTTTTTTTTTTTAATTTTTATTTCCAACGTAGCATTATTCTGATTGCTACAAAACATTGAACATTACGTCTTTAATGTTACAGATATGTCATTACCGGGTGACATGACTCCAGATTTTAATAAAAGAAGATTATCTGAACACATATGTATTGTTAAAGGAAGAATATGAAGTTTGGAATTTTTTTTTAAATTTCAATTTCCAACGTATCAATATTTTGCTTGGTACAAAAGAATAAACATAAGGTGCTTAATGTCATACCTATGTCATTACCGGGTGACATGGCACCAGATTTTAATAGAAGATTATCTGAACACATATGTATAGTTAAAGAAAGGTTATGAGGTTTGGAATTTTTTTTATTTTAATTTAGAACATAGCAATATTCTTCTTGGTACAAAATATTTAAAAAAGTCCTTAAGGTCACACATATGTCATTACCGGGTGAGATGGCACCAGATTTTATTAAAAGAAGATTATCTGAACACATACCTATCCTTAAAGGAAGAATATAAATTAGGTTTATTTTTAAAATTTTATTTTCCAACGTAGCAATATTCTGCTTGATACAAAATTTTAACCATAATGTCCTTAATGTCACACGTATTTCATTATCGGGTGACATGGCACCAGATTTTATTAAAGAAAGATTATCTGAACACATATGTATAGTTAAAGGAAGAATATGAAGATTGGAATATTTTTTAATTTTTAATTTCCAACGTAGCATTATTGTGATTGCTACAAAAGATTGAACATTACGTCTTTAATGTTACAGATATGTCATTACCGGGTGACATGACACCAGTTTTTAATAAAAGATTATTTGAACACATATGTATAGTTAAAGGAATGTTATGAAGTTTTGATTTATTTAATTTTATTTTTAAATTAGCAATTTTATGCTTGGAACATATGATTAACCATAATGTCCTTAATGTCACACATATGTCATTACCGGGTGACATGACTCCAGATTTTAACAGAAGAATATTATCTGCACACATATGTATAGTTAAAGGAAGAATATAAAGTTTTGATTTTTTTTTAAATTTTAATTTCGAACGTAGCAATATTCTGCTTGGTACAAAAGATTTACCATATTGTCCTTAATGTCACACATATGTCTTCACCGGGTGACATGACACCAGATTTTATTAAAAGAAGATTATCTGAACACATATGTATGGTTAAAGGAAGAATATGAAGTTTGGATTTTTTTTTAAATTTTAATTTACAACGTAGCAATATTCTGCTTGGTACAAAAGATTAACCATAAAGTCCTTAATGTCACACATATTCCATACCCGGGTAACATGACTCCAGATTTAAATAAAAGTGGTTTATCTGAATACCTAATAATTTTTTTAAATTTTAAATAAATGACATTTTAAAAATACCTTTCTGTATGAAATAACAGAAATATCTTACATATATTCATTAAATTTTTCATAAAATAATGTCATTAGATTTACTTATTTATTTGGTCATACCAAAGAGGTGGCAGTATTAATAAAAAAATTTTGTGGCACAGCATATAGACTAAGGTGTGAAGTACTAATATCTTCTGGAAATATTCTTTAAACATCTATAAACTTCGGGTACATTATAATAAGTTAACTTATACGGCATGTTCTCTATTATTCCATAAATTATTGATACAATACCTGCCTACATCATGCAGAGAAAATGTTATGAATGTTCCGTAATACCGATCTTTCAACTAATAAAAAATACTGATAGAAAATATTTTATAATATTTATACACCAAAATTTACTGGACTTAAATACAGTTCACAATACAATGTTCTTGTAAATCATAAAGTTTTGCTGAGTTTAATGGGAAATATTCTCTCAAGCTTAGCCAGCACATTAAAACTAACAATATATGAAGTATTTAAATAAATGACGCATGGAAATAACTGAAAGTTGTCATTCACTGTAAAACAAGAAACTAAGTATGCTTGTTTTACTGTGCTGCTCAGTGGAAACCACGTGAAGGTGTTGAGCTATTCCACCAGGATAGGATAGGAATCATGGAAAGAAAGGAAGGATACAGAAGAGTGACATAACAGCTGAACCAAACCACAATCCTAAGTAAATACATTATAACATACCTTAATTTAAGTAGAAGCTTAATTGCAGCATCCCATAAAAAAAAAGCAAATAACTTTCTTATCGGTTTACACAAGACATAATTCTTACTGTAAAACTACCACATGCTGTTACCATTGATCTACAGCCAGTGGCGTAGCCAGGATTTGTGTATTGGGGGTGTTAAGAAGCATGCCGCCCCCCCCCCCCACCCGTAGTAAAGCGGGGGGTTCGGGGGGTCCTCCCCGGGAAAATTAGGATTTTAAGGTGTAAAATAGTGCTATTTTAGCAGTTTTCGGTACTTAAATTTAAATATTGTAATGGTAAAATTTTTATTAATTTTAATATGAAATTTGTTTGAGTGATGAATAAGAAATTAATAAAGATTTGGTGCTAAGGGGGGGGGGGGTTGAACCCCTAACCCCCCCCCCCCCTGGCTACGCCCCTGTCTACAGCATAATCAACTGGATGAGATAGGAGCAACAGGATAAAAGGATTGCTACAGATATGTTAGCTAAGCTACGTAACCAAACCACTATACAAAGACAATGCATAATTAGATAGGCTACATTCTATGTACAAGCAAGTTAAAAGCAAATTACTTTCATATCAGTTAGATAAGTAACTTAACCCAATGTATAGGTAGCTATACTAAGGCAAAACTTAATTACATACATTATTCTACATACAAGCGTCATTTCAATATTACATTAAAAAATATATATATATATATATATTTCAGATATGCTTATGCAAGACATTATTTTTTCTAATTGTACAACTACATGCTATTACCATTTACAAACATGCACATTCATTTACTGTATTGTCACTAAATGGGATACCAGGTGCAATATAAAATAATGGTTATATAGTATATGAGTTAACACCCAAAAATACATACTAACAAGGGGAAGCTACGATGTTCAGATCACGGATTTTATTTCAACATGCTGTTACCATTGATCTACAGCATAATCAACTGGATGAGATAGGAGTAACAGGATAAAAGGATGGCTACAGATATGTTAGTTTAGCTACTTAACCAAACCACTATACGAAGTCAATGCATAATTAGATACATTCTATGTACAAGCAAGTTAAAAGCAAATTACTGTCATATCATTTAGATAAGTACCAACCCAACGAATATACTAAGCTATACATAATTACATACATTTTTATTTATTTATTCGGATTTACTTGCGGCTGAGCTTGTGCCCGGTGGCAATGAGGTTTTCCCTCTCTACCCTAGCTCCCCCGCTTCCTGCAGTCTCCTCCTTAGGTCCTTTGCCCCTCGCACATTCAACAAACCCCTCTCAAGCCCATTCCACTCTCTTCCCTTCCTCACAAAAAAAAAAAACACCCGTTTCCCTCTTTCCATCCTCCTCCACTCCCGCTGGATCGTCCACTTATGGTCCCTCCTACCTCTATACATTCCTTTACACAACCTACTTCACAGCCAACCCCAGCCTCCCCCCCCCCCCCTCTACTCCATCATTACCTTATACAATCTCGCCAATCTTTCCACCTTCCTCCTCCTCTGCAGCGTGCCCCACCCCAGTTATTTCATCATCACCGACGGCCTGTGCGTTTCCTCCCATCCATCTTCACTTCTTTTCTATCTACTCGTCATCTTGCCGCCTTTCGCTGTACCCTTTCCAGCTCCTAGATTTCCTTACCCACATAAGGATCCCAGATTGCGGCGGCATACTCCATATTCGGTCTCACCAGTGTGAGTATGCCTTTTCTCTTACCATTTTTCCTACAATTTTCAACGTTCTACTGATCAGACCCAATCCATACATTACATAAAAACAAATCAGCAAATTCCTTTAATGTATGTATACGTTGTATGATTATCAAAAGCTGTTACCTAACATTGAATAATTCCACATTTAGATACAGCTCTATCACCACTTAGCCATACGTCCGTACGTACGGCGCTTCACGTAATAATTCAAATACCAACAGGGATATTTTGGCTTTCTACGTAATTTCATTCTTCAAAGACCTTGGACGGCGGACTTGAGTCTCGCGTGTTTCTCCAGGCTTCGACGCCATTTAGTTGTCGCTTAATCAGGTCTAATTTCAAGCCTTCAGTATTATTGTGTATTAAGATTTTAATAGACGTGTTTTCAATCCATCATTAACATTGACTTTGTAATATATGTATTTGCAACCTAACTGTGTAATATTGAACTTTATAAGTTTCTTAATGTGCTACCGTGTCTCTAGTGTTAATTATCATCCAGCCGCGTCTATGCAAAAAGCAGGGACATTCGTAATGTAGTAGGTTAGTTTTCATTCATGTTCAGAAGTTGTTGCTATTTTGCCGCGTCTCAGCGAGTATCGTGTATCTTTGCCATTTAATGTTTTGTCAGTTATATTCTAAATACGTTTGCAACCTATCAGCACTGCAGCGGTTCGTAGCAGCTTTAGTGTCGTCAGTGCCAGCCTCATGTTAGGACTATACACACGTGTTTGCATCGTAGCCTGTTCGCGCCTAACGTCAGTGTGATAAGACTTACCGTGAAGCTACGGTATGACAACAGACTCGGCCATTGATTGGAAAAACGTGTATTTTATACGTGAATAAAGTTCCATAACTTTACTCAGTCTTTTCCTTTTCATAACAAGGCATCCTGGGTGGCCTGAACAGCCCAGGTAGGCTAAATTAACGATGCACTCCTGCCTGCAGCCAAGTGGTAGAACCCGCTCTGAGACAGATTTCGAGTGAACATTCAGCTAAAACATTATCAGGCAGCGGGGGTGGTGTCGATTGAGTTGGGGAAATTTAAATATAGGGGCAGCCCTACTTTCAATTCAATTCCATTTACACAAACTAGATGCTAGTAAATAAAATTATGAAAAACAAAAAAAAATAATTTACATTTTATCACATTTGAGTCAAACACAAATGTTAGCAGGTTAGATTTTATTTGTTGTGATAGTCAGAAAGGTAGGTATTAATATTGGTAATAGAGCTGTATCTAAATGTAGAATTATTCAATGTTAGGCAACCGCTTTTGATAGTCATGCAATGTAAATATACATTAAAGCAATTTAGATTGCTAGTACGTGATGGACACTTAATGTGGAGTACCTTAGATGGGTTTTTTGAAGAATAATGGAAAGGTCAGAATAGTGGAATTAAGAAACATGGGATAGCATACTAATCATAAAAAATATAAAATATGGCGTCTACAAAGGTGCCAACTATGAAACGCTAAACCTTTCTCAGGTTGTATCTGGCTGTAATTCTTTCGTTGTCAAGTTGCCAAGAAATGGTATGATCGCAAGGGTTTTGTTTACAAATTTAAGCAAACGATCATTACTATGGGAGTGGCGCTTCTCCCTTTACTTACTCTATGTTCAAGACCGCGCGAGAAGCCGAGGCGTGACTGCTTGCGGTATTTTCCGCTGCCTTTTCGAGTTCGTTCATGTGTTTCTGGAACTTGGCCAAGATTTCAGGTGTAATGACTGTACGTGACAGCAGGGACGTAGCTCGGGGGGGGGGGGGGGGGGGGGGGTTGGTAGGGGGGTGGGTTGTCCGGAAACAGAAAGAACCAGTGAAATCAGAATTAGAAAATTATAAGCAATACATAATTTTACACAGGGATTAATTATAAAATGATTATTGTAATCATTATAGTGGGCTACAGCAATGCATCCCTCCCCCCTTTACACCAAACAAATCAAAAATATAAAATGTTTAGCTTTCTTTCTCAAGCAAAATCTTTACTTTCATTTCAATAAGTGATGGACTTCTTCCTGAAATGTTTGTGTGACAGATTTTTATTTAACTCAGTGATAAATATGTTAACAAAACTGGACCCTCTCCTTGACAAAACTGGACCCCCCCCCCCTCCTTCACTAAATCCTGGCTACGGCCCTGGTGACAAGATGGAATCCGGGTCAGTCAGTGGTCAGCAGTGTCCATGGTTGTGGCTTCCTGGGAGAAAGTGTGCACGACTATTAGGTCAGGCCTAGCGACCTGAAAACTGCCGCCAGTGGAGTGAGTAAGGGCTGCGCCGGGTGGTAGGGTATCCGAAGTAAACATTGCAGGAATTCCCTGTTCGGTCGTTATTTGTCTCCTAATAACGCTGTGAGAGTGACACGCGGCTGACCCAACCGGGATAGGCTCGAGATGAGCGTTTAAGATTAAAAACCTCCCTCAGGTCGGCTGCCACTCTCGTGTCCGCGAGCTTACGAGGCGAGGCGAGGCGAGGCAAAGCGATGCGAAGTGAAGAGCGAAGATGCAAGGCCGTGATGTCAGCCCGACTAAATATGCACCCTGGCAGTCCGCCGGAAGTTGAAGTAGATTCTATTTCTAATTTAGTTGTGTCGGGCCGTACGACAGAAAGTCAAACGGAAACCTTACAAAACTAAATTTCAAAAATATTTACCTACTTGGTAGGTAATAAGTTATGATGAAAAAATAATTTATTTTTCGTGTGAGTACACATTCATATAAGTGTGTTTTCATCTGTTGTCTTTATATAAACTGGTATCACAGGTATCATTGTGTGTTTATGTTCAATGTTACAATCGTACATTGGTTTAATTTTATTTCATTTAGGAATGGACCATTTCAGAAAAGAACGTTTTTAATTAAAAGTTCAGGATTACCGTATTTTGTATGATAGTGGGTAATATAATGTTTGCAAATACTGAGTTTAAATTATCGAGTAGTCAGTGTTTTCCATAATTAATGACTGTCTTTCTTTATGAAATGTAGTGGGAATCCTGAATAACACATATAGGGAAAAGGATGTTTGACAAAATAACTATATTAAAAATATAAATTTACAGTGTAAATTGCTAAATTCTATTGAAATAATCTGCATCCCAAATATCTAAAATATGAAAGAATAAATTGGATATATTTTTTACAAGAATTATGTTAACAGCAGGTACTTAAACACTAAACAAGACAATTATGTTACGTCAAGCATTAAGTTGTAAGAAATTTCAAATTAAATTTTAAAAATGAATAATACATAAACTGATGTGCATGATACTGAAGACGGTCTACTTATATCACTCTATAAAAAGAAAAGTAAAAATAATTTTCATATAGAAACTTGCCTAACGGTTTTGCGACAACATTATTGCATGTATAAAACAGTTTTTTTTACATTGATATGCCATATGACGTGTGTGACTATCTGGGACAGTTAAAAATTACCCTTAAGCCTAGTTGACACGATGATAGTCGCTGTCACGACAGCAGCTGTCACGACAGTGTGCGATAGTTGCTGTCACGACAGTGTCTGTTTACACTGGCATTAAGATATTATGCGATAGTTGGGAAAATGTCAGACCTGGTGCGTTGTGTGTCCCAGGTTTTAGTAGTTGCGATAGCTATTTCCGTTAAAAAAAAAAGACGAAAAAACAGTGGATAAGACATTGGTTGGCACGAAGAAACGAGTTGGGCGTTTCAAACACGCTTATAAAATAATTAGCATTTGAAGACCCCAAAAGTTATGTAAATTTCCTTCGAATCGATGAAAGAATGTTTGACACATTACTAAATAAGGCAAACATTAAATAATTAATTAAAGGGGCTTCATTACTCTTCACCTTATAAAAGTTGTGTTAGATTTGTGTATGTATTTCGTGTGTTTGGTACTGGTTACAGCTGCTATTCAAAAGAAAAAACACTGTCATGAGATGTGCACTTCCCGCAAAATTGAAATTACAAATTGCTTCTTGATTGTAGGTACAGGGAATGGTTCTGATTTTCACTCTCAGCTCTTGAACTGAAGTCAGCCCACTTCCACGCAATAGAACTGCTTCAGCAATGTCTCTTCTTTGCCGATTTTTAAAATCGGGATGTTTTTTATCCCACAAACAAGGGTGTTGTTGGTATTTCTCGAGGAAACTAGCAATCTCAAATCGAGACATTGTCCAAATCAAAATAACCTATAATACATTCGACTATTACTTGAAGTACTAGGAACACATGCACTCACACTATCACGATAGTGATTTCAGTCCGTTTACACTACGAAAGTGGTGCGACAGTTGCAAGTACTGTCATGACAGTTACTATAGCCCGTCCCACTCTTAGATTGCAGTACACGGCTTATGGCGCGCGCTGTTGCCAAATCTCTAACACATTACGAATTTCAGGAGATGCGTGTCTATGTAATTTGGATCGAACAAGAAGCATTTTAAGATATCATATCGTAATTTATAATATTTTATACTATTACACATATAAATTTGTAATAATGCCACTTTTACGTAAATTTCAAATAAAAACTATCTATTGTAGACGAAAATTTGTTATAGTTTTCTTTTATGTTTTAAAAATCCCATATATATATATTTATATATTTATATATATATTTATATATTTATATATTTATATATATCACATTTTCATGGGCCCGATAAATGCCGTATTTTTGGACAAGTCATGTCCAAAATTATAAATAAAATACGGTAATGGAAATTCTCGGTCGAGTAAGTTATGGGAAAAATCCGAACAATTGGTTCGAAATGGGGAAGATTTTTTGAAAAACAGAAAAATCGCAACAACTCCCATAATATTAATAATATCGAATCCGTTTTAACGTATGATAACTCGGATTACCTAATGCCGAAAAATTTTTTCTAAATAAATTTTTGATACGACCAGACAACTGCATGGGCTCGAAAAAAAATTTTACCGGACAAAAAAACGTAACTGCCTTAGTAAACACCTTATCAAATATGTTTAAATTGTTTGTAATAATATCATAATTATTTTCCAAAACTTTGTCTAAAACAATGTTTGATAAGATGCTTGGTGTTGAGGATAGAAAAATAATTCAAAATTTTGTACCATGATCGCTGTTGAATTCCTTCGTATTTATTTCATACATTTTACATATTATGTTCAAGAATCGATTACAATATTTTTTGTTGACAAAGAAAGCCATGTATTTGAAATTGCTTGTAGGACAGAACCCCACTTATCTAAACACACGACCCTGTTTCCTCTTACGACGGCAGCGCGCGCTCTTGTACTGATAAGACACATCTTTAACAGCTATTTCCACGGAAACTGTAGAAGCAATTGAGATGGGGCTGCTTTTAAAAACTAATTCAATTCATTGTGAACATTTTTCTCGCTTTCGTCCCCCATCTATCTTTAACAGAAAAAAAGTTTTCCGCGGGTCAACTTTTTGATGTGTCAGGTTGTGAGAAAATGCATTTCAATATATTAAAAAAATTTATTTAAGTGAAACCTGTACAGTTTTGGTCTTAACATTTGTTCGGTGGCGTCCTAAGGCATTAATTTACTAATAAAAAAAATCTGAATGAAATACACAAATAGGTTTTCTTTTTTTGATGTGAAACATATCGGAATACTTCAAAACAGTTCGCAGCGAATAAGTTATGTTTTTTAATTTTTTCGGACACTTAAAATATTGTTAAGTATTCACAATAAGCATTGCCTGATGCGTATTTTGATTCTATACAATATGAAAGAAAGCTTGGTCCAAAAATAAAAATTTTAAATTTCGTTTGATATTTGGCAACAACGCACGAAGAAACGACAGTGCTAACGGCAATCGGCGTGTGTTAGAGAGAGAGAGAATGCGCCCATTTACTTCCACACTGCAATCGAAGAGTGGGATGCTCTATAGCAAATATATAGCTCGACTTGATATCGCGATAGTGCTATCGTGACAGCGCGAGAGTAACTATCGTGCAGTTTACACGGTGAAAGTAGTGTGATAGTACGGCGATAGTAGCTGTCGCGGTAGTAACTATGGGGCTTTACTATCATCGTGTCAACTAGGCTTTAGACACATTGTTTCTAAGACATAGGTTCAGGTTTAGTTCAGAAGTGAACTCTTTATCGCAATAACCTGCCAGCATAAATGGGAAAATTAGTTTAAAAAATCGGGCTTGGGATATTTTATATTTCACTAGCAATAACTACTTATGCTAGCAGTAATTTTAATTTTTATATTACAGGCTTTAAAAAGTAGACCAAGAAATCTGTACGGAGGATGTTATGAATTAGGCTACGCCGCAGTTTGATTTTTTGTGGTGATACAAAATAAATTTTCTTCCTAGGGAATGTTCATTTTCAATTGAGCATTTTTAAATGTCAGAGTAGAATATGCTTATTTGCCCATTTTGTTTCGTTCCATAATAATGAGTAAAGTTAACATTGTCATAGACAATTTATTATATTCGTTTGCCGTCCAAGTTCAAATGTCACACTACATCACACGTAATTATATATTTCACAAATTGTTATTTTGTCATTTTATTTAAGTTACAAATAACATAATAAAAATATATTACTTAATAGTCCAGAAAAGAGATTTAGATATTATTAATTTAATAGGGGTTTAAAATATGGTACTACATACATACTTATATTATCTTGTTGTCTTCTTTGCAACTTTACTGGAAGAATGGCATTTCGTATGTATGTTAACTCACAATGAAAATACTTCAGAAGTATTCAATTAACAGTGAACAACCTAGGGCCTATGCTAATTTCATTATGTTGATGGAAATATAATTGAAATTACTAATAATGAACTGTGTGTGTTTCACGTAGAGATATCGTACGAACTGTATGTGGTACAGACGAACATTAGCTAAGACTGTAAATAAGTAATTTCAGTTAATGTGTAGAGAAAATTAAAAGTTAGAATTAATGATATATATAAAACAATGCAGAGTTATCAGCATAAAAATAGAATTTATTTTTACGTAGCGCCTAATGGAATGTGTGTTTTGTGTTGAATTAGTATTCTCTTATTGTACGTGTGTTTTGTTAAAATCATATAAAACATAACTTACTGTTGAAGGATTTTCATATTTTTTAGTGATAATCTTACTTTAACAATTTTTAATAATATTACACATGTCTATTTTAAAAGCATTTTAATGTATACTTATAGAATTGTAATAGGCTTTATACGGACTCTCAAGATGTATGTGAACATCTATAATTATCTATATCACCATTATGGCCGTTTCACAAGATCGAATATTTATTGAATTCAATCAGTTGAATTCGTTGTACATGATTTTTTATATGTACATTGAATTCAATACAAATTGAAGATGTTAGTCAACTAAGCTTATTCTTATTAACTTATAAGTATTTTGTTTGTTCAGTACATAAAAGTAAAAGATTCTTTATTATTTAAATCGTGAGCATCTATAAGCAATAGTAACGTTTTCTAAATATTTACATAAACCTAAACGGCAGTATTATGTAATCAATGAGGTAATGAATAAATTTAAAGGATATTTTCTCCTCTGTAAAGTAAATATGTAATGCAGCCCTTTTAATGTTAGTCTTGTGAGATATTTCGTCTTCTAATATGCTACAGCAATATGTAAAATTGAGTTTTGTGAGTGTTTTAGTCTTGTGTAATGTTAAAGTGTAATGTAATCACTTCAATATTTTTTTTTTTTGTAAATTCGTATTCATAAAGATACATACCGTAATAAGATAAATAGTGATATTTGTACATTTTAATTCTTTGAAACAAGGTTCTCGCACCTCTGTTAAACTGTATGATGGTGCATTGTAAAAAATGAGGCAGTCTGACTTAAGTGAGATTGTATTTAGATTGTGTGTAATGCATATGCAATATATAAGAATATGAATTTATGATATTATCCTTTTATAACGTTACATGATGAATTTCGTATACTTTTTAATGTCAACTAACATTATTTTTCACGGAATAATAAATCCAAATAAAGAATAAATACCACATGTTTGAAGATTAATTGTATTCCGATACGTTTACAGTATTAAAATTTTTAGATACGACTGATAACTACTACAGTTGTAAATGTGTGGTTTCTTGATTCTGAATCCCTGCATCCGCAATTTCCTAGTGAGCCGCCGGTCAGATTTTCATCCTCTCAGATTGTCGAGGAACCAGCTACATTTTTCGTCGAGTAAGCTGGAGCTGTCAACCTTCCCACTAATCCTGTGATGAGGGTATAGTAGCATTATCACGCGCTGCGTTTACAGTTACTTCGGTTGAATAAGCCACTAAATCAAACTGTTCATTAAAAGAGAGAACTTCTAGAGCAGAATATTGGAAATAAACATTTACTGTCACAGCCTCTTAAGGGGCCCGCCTCGTCAGGGGTTATGTGTGTTAGTGAGGCGGGATGATAAGCGCGACGCTCGCTGGTGCTTTTAGCGCGGTGTCGCCTGTAAGCGCAAGGCTGTGAACTGACGCGCAGTCTTCTCGTCATCACAGGATAACTGTGAAATTTTAGCGGTGACCGCAACATTATATGGCCGATAAATGAAGATAAAGGTGTAATGCAAGTCCCTTAAGTACTTTTATTAATCTGTACTGCTGTTTTACGCCTAAAAATTACTCTGAAAACATGCGTTTTAGCCATTTTAACTCTTCTAGAAATACAGTTTAAAAACATGATCCAAAATTAAAAGTACTTTCAACGCGATTTCTAAACTAGTCAAGATATCCGGGTGGAGTCTGCTTACGAAAAGCATTTAAGAGTTCGCCGAGGACCGAAAAGTACTTATGACTT
>NC_086331.1:35336794-35468992 GCF_032445375.1 Bacillus rossius redtenbacheri | reverse complement strand
TGTGTGTGTGTGTGAAAGAGAGGCCTTGTTGCTTGTGCGTATGTGTGGGGGGCTGGCCAGAAACGTCACCCGTCACCGGCAGTTAACGACTTCCACTCCCCGCCGCATCTACTCACTTTTTTTTTTCCCGTGTATAGCGCGCATCCTTATTTTTTTCCTTTACTTGGGGGGAAAAAAGGGCGCGCTATACACGAGTATATACGGTACTTTCTTTCATTAAAATAAAATTATTACCTGGAGTTAGGTTTGAATCCCACGCTATGCCACTAAGAGAGGGCCATGGTATGACTACTGACTAGGCAAGATGATTCCTGCACTGGTTAACTACTGCCTTTCCCAGTACGGAAGGGAAGGGACAACAAAAAAACCCAATCACTTGAACCAGGATGGGCATTTTCCACAAGTAAAAAATAATCAACCCACCAAGAATCCAACCTGCAACCTGTGACTCACCAGATGGAAACTCAAACCACTGGGCAAAGAGTCAGAAATATTTACAGTGGTAACATTTCAGTCATACTCAATTAATTAAAACCTAATTGAATACTGGCATTCTTTAGAGATTGTGTGTACACTATGTGCACAGTCAAACTAGAGATCACTGATACCAAGTTGGCTCCCTACCACAAAAACCTAAGTTCCATCCCTATTGAATCCAATCATGATTTTTGAATGTGGTACATGTGATGGGTATTAATGATAACTCATGGGTTTCATGAGGTAGTCCTATTTCCTTTCACCAGCACATTCCGCTAAAGTACCATAACAGTGGCTCATATCTCATATTCAATGTTGACTGGCGTTGTTAAGTGTCCTAAATCAGAAGTCTGTTCTTTGATAGATAGGTATTGCCCATTCCCTATGGTGTACCCACACATAATGTTTATTTACTATGAACTAAATCTCACCATGGGTACAGCAAATATTAGCATGACAGAGCAGACTACAGCACTCTTGCCAGTGTAGTCACTGAGTACTCCACATGCTATGCCACCCAAGATGCCACCAAAATCAAACACTGTTGACAGGTCAGCACTGAGTGAGGCACTGAGGGAAGCTGGAAGCAAAATATCATATGCAACTTTTGATCATTTTTGAAGATAAGAGTGTGACCATTTTCTTTTCAATTTTAAATTAACTTAAGAATAACACATTTAATAAGTGAATATGGTTTTGCATGTGAACACAAGATGATGCTATGTATCAGAGTTGCAGCATTCACATTTCAGTGCACGTGCAGAGAATTGTCCACAAATGCATGAGGTAACTAAGAGGAGAAGGGCCAAGACCACTAAAATAATGTTGGGAAATCTGTGGAACTTTTATAAAATGCCCATGATATGAAACACACAAGTCTTCAACACAATTTATGTTTTACCCTCTTTTATCGCATAATCGTCGCACCCATATTTTAGGGCGTCAAAATTTGGATAAAAAAAACTCTCGCGTAAATGTTGCATGATGTTTATGGTCCCGCAATTAGATTCTGAGAGCTTTGTGTAGGTATCTTTTCCGTATAAAACAATGTATTTTAAAGTAGAAATCTAATATTTATTCAGGCATTACCACTTACTTATTTAATTAACGGAAATACGAAGTTGTCTGGTGTGTAAATTTTCATTTAAATATTTTTTAAACGTTACAACCTTTATCTGTTGTCTGCGTCGCCGCGGTGTACCGCTTATAAAAATGTAGCCAGCGCTATAGAGCAGTCTAAGATTGCAGTGTGGAAGTAAATGGGCGCATTCTCTCTCTCTCTAACACACGCCGATTGCCGTTAGCGCTGTCCTTGTTTCTTTGTGCGTTGTTGCCAAATATCAAACGAAATTAAAATTTTAATTTTTGGACCAAGCTTTTTTTCATTTTGTATAGCATTGAAATACGCATCAGGCAATGCTTTATTTGAATACTTAACAATATTTTAAGTGTCCGAAAAAATTAAAAAAACATAACTTATTCACTGCGAACTGTTTTGAAGTATTCCGAGATGTTTCACATAAAAAAAAATAAGCTACATGTGTATTTCATTCAGATTTTTTTATTAATAAATGAGTGCCTTAATATGCCACCGAACAAATGTTAAGACAAAAACTGTACAGGTTTCACTTAAATAATTTTTTTAATATATTGAAATGCATTTTCTCACAAACTGACACATCAAAAAGTTGACCAGCGGAAAAATGTTCACAATGAATTGAATTAGTTTTTAAAAGCAGCTCCATCTCAATTGCTTCTACAGTTTCCGTGGAAATAGCTGTTAAAGATGTGTCTTATCAGTACAAGAGCGCGCTGCAATAGAGGTTTCTCTCACAAGCTGCCGTCGAAGGAGGAAACAGAGTCGTGTGTTTAGATAAGTGGGGTTCTGTCCTGCAAGCAATTTCAAATACATGCCTTCCTTAGTCAACCATGTATTTCCTTAGACACGCATTTCTGAAAACCAGCCTGCCAGTTAGTATCGCGTCTCGCGACGAAGCAACGCGTTGTGTCCGGTGACTCGTTACAGTTATAATTTTGACAAATTATATATTAACATACATGATTTTATTTTCTACATTTATTTTTATTACGTACATATAAAATATGGAAGATAGAAAACAGAAAATAAATTATATCGGTAGGCTACGCAGGAGGGAGCGCAAGATTGTGTTGAATGTATTTGAGTATTTTTCAAAAAATATGTGTGCAATGCCATTAAGGAAGCTTCCAAAGCAACCGGCTGTTCCGAAAGAACCATTTACAACATAAGGACGGAACTGCAGCGACATGGTACCCTAAGTACGCATGGTAAGGTAAAATCAAAAAGGAAAGACAAACAGAAAAATTGCCGAAAACAAACTTACGATGGCATTGTGCAGAGTGGGCTATGGCGGATTGTTCACACTTTTTTGTTTGCTAACATTCCTCCCACTTTTAATGTCATTTTAGCAAAAGTGAATAGTGACGAATCACTGCCAGATTTCTCTCGTACCACCCTGCATAGGTTCCTTCATGACATTGGGTTTGAGTATTTAAGAAGAGGAAACAAGGCAGCATTTATATAACGTGACGACATAATTCGGTGGCGGCATACCTACTTGAGAGAAGTAAAAAGATTTAGAAATTTAGGAAAACCAGTTATCTATACAGATGAATCTTGAGTAAATGTGGGGCAGCCATTAAAGGCCTTAGTTCAGGCCTTAAACCTCCTACAGGACGAGGTGCACGTTTTGCATTAGTGCATGCAGGTAATGAGGACGGTTTTGTTCAAAATGCTGCCCTTACTTTCTTGTGCAAAAAGAACATAGCTGACGCTCTGATGAAATGACTGCAGATGGGTATGAAAAGTGGTTTGCCGAACAACTTTTGCCAAACACTCCAGAGGGATCTGTTATTGTTTTGGATAATGCGTCATACCATAGCAGGATGTGTGAACCGATTCCCGTGCAATGTTGGCGTGTGGGGGATATAAGACAGTGGCTCACAGAGAAAAGCATTCCTTATGATGCCAGTATGATTAAGCGGGAATTGCTACACATAGTAGGACGAGAAAGGCACAAGTACAAGAAATACAAACTTGAAGAAATAGCCAAATGCGTAGGTCGAACTGTACTTCGCTTTCCCCGTATCATTGCGAGCTAAACCCTATTGAAATGGTATGGGCCCAAGTGAAATCGTTCGTAAGACTGCATAACACAACTTTCAAGGCACATGATATGGAGTCCTTAATAACAAAGGGTTATGACCACGTATCAAAAGAAAACGGGAAAAATTATGTACAAACTGTGAAAAACATGGAAGAAGAGCTGTGGAGAGCTGACGAACTTCAAGATGACGAGGAAAGATTTTTGATAAGTTTAGCCTCGTCCAATTCATCCCAGTCATTTCCATCGCCCCAACCCCATTCTTCTGGTCAGCTCTGTGCTACTCTTATGGAAGGGGTATCAACATTGGTCAGCGGTAGCGATTAAAAGGTATGTGATGTTATTAATTTCTTAATCAAGTTAACGTTACATTTATCGTATAAATTCCTATGAATGAAATGTGTATGAACAGATTCTTGTTGTAAGTTAAAGTTAAAAAAAATTCCTTATCGGCACAGCCTAAAGGGGCAGGAAGATTTTGATGATTATATTTCTTTACATTAGAACAAAAAGCGATTTTTATATCCTTAAACCCATATTTTTTTCTTTCCTTTGCAGTAATGGTTGCTACAAAAATATTTGAATTGAATCTTGAACATAATATGTAAAATGTATGAAATAAATACGAAGGAATTTAATAGCGATCATGGCACAAAATTTTGAATTATTTTTCTATCCTGCTCAACACCAAGCATCTTATCAAACATTGTTTTAGACGGTATTCAGATTTGACAGCTGTTTATAAGTTAAATGAATAACATTTGTTTTCTTTGTAAAAAAGATAGTGTTAGTTGTGATATACCGTGTTTTAGCGCATAATCGTCACACATTTTACACTAAAATCAAGTTTGAAAAGTAGGGCTACAACTTTTATGAGAGAAAAAAAAATTTCGTTAGGTAAAGTTATTCATAAAAACAAAACCCATTCATGAAAAGTACGTTTATTCAAAAAGTAGAGTATACAAAAGCACGCCAAACAATTAAAATTATTGTCATGCAACAAAAACCTTTCAACTTTAAATAGAAAAACATAATCTGTGACCCAAATGCGAGCCTGAACTAACGCATAACTATCGTCGTAGTACACACTTACCACGAAAGAGTGCGGGCCATCAGATGTAGTTAACTCGGCACATTTATGTTTAAAACAGGTCTAAGGGCAGTATTCCAAGGTGTTCAGGTAACGTAGCAAACAAGCACTACCATGCTAGGATACTACAATAACCTAACTCACGGGCCATCTTCCAGAACGTGTCCAAACCAAATCCCAGTATGGTAACAGATCAGCAACCGTTTAAATAAATGGTGCCCTGCGCGAGGCTAGAAAATGGTTGCAACACATTCTAACAGAAGTTTTGCATCCATCGATACAATTGTTACTGTAAAAATACTAGACATAGCAGCACCATGGCACAAAAATGGAACTGTTATTCTAATTTTCTCAAGTACTTTTTAAGATGAGATTATTTCTTGTTATGACCATTAAAGTTCATCCAGGATAGTTTTGCTACAATAAAGTTTCATTCGGCACACATACACAATTGATACGTTCTCAAAATGAGCATATACAAGTTAATGGTGCCAGACACGGGTCCACCATCTGAACGAAATCAACGAAAGAGTGAGCTCTGCACATGTGCGGAAGTTTGGGTAACAGATAGGTCATCGATAGGACACCAAAATCTGTTCCTTAAAAATAATCCATATCTAAAGGTTTGGGAGTGGTTTTGTACACTAGGAACACAGTTAGGGTACAGGGGTAGCATATTCAACACCTAAACCCTTATTTTTGTGTTTGGAATACCAGTCTAAGTACTGTTATTGTGATATTACTGTGATGTTCATGGTGTGATGTCACATATTTTTGGAATGTTTACATTTGAAACAAAATGGAACTAAAGTAATTGTGTAATACGTGGAATGGAATGCAGACTTTAGTCAAGAAAACTTTGTTATCTATTTGTAAGGTTGTTGAGCTTATGAATTCTAGTCAATTTGTTTTATGGTAAGTTTTAAGTTCAATCATGGACCCGGAGAATTATTAATTGTGATGTAAACATGAGTTTTTCAATGGTTGATTAGCCCCATGGGTGTACCAGAGGGAACCAAACTTACGATACGAGTACTGGGCACATGGAGTATCTGTCATTTTTGTGTGTTATTTTAAAGTAGAAAGAAATAGGGTTGTTTGTGGTTAGCGGTGGTTCCAGAGGCAATTGTTTAAAATAACTGTAGGTGAAAGGGTAAATAAGATACTTTTATTTCTGGTACATACATATTAGATACTGTGCCATTATGGTAGACGCGTTGTTCGGCAACGTGTTTCATTTCGGAGATTGGTTGTTGTTTTTAGTGATTTATTTATGAGAGGTTATGTTTCCAAGAAGTTTTAATGTGTGTTTCTGTGTTGAAGTACTTTTGATTATTTTTTTTGAGATCATAATTATTACCTTTTTCATATCCGGAGATGGTTGCAACGTTTGAAGATTTTATCCATGCATGGTTACCTTTCACATTAGTTTTAGTAAGTATTTAAATATTTTAAAATGTTGGGCAGAACTGTTGAGTTATTACAGTTTTTCAAATAACTTGGTAAGATATTCATGGCATCACACCATGATGAGGTATGTTTAGGTTGGCAGCCATGTTGTGGTTGCGGTGTCTGCCGCTAGATCGCAGTAAATGCGCTGCGCAGCACTTATGTTTCCGGGGTTGGCAAACCGGTTTTGAAGGCAATGCTGTAGTGCTGTTATTTTATTTATTTTAGTTGACCTGAACATTGTTTGTTGTATTTATGTACCTGGAAGGAGTTAAGTAATGTCTACAAAGGGAAAGATTAATATTCTATTTTTAAAAGTTTAGTCCGGTTGCTTACATGAGCTTATTTAAGTGTGTTACAGATAAATGGCAACTGAGTTTTTACAGCCGTATGAACATGATGTGTTGCTATCAGGGCTGATAAGAGGCATTGTAGTCGGTGGATGTTGATGGAGATCGTTACGGAATAAATTGAGTGGGATTTAGTCTTGACACAAATATAAAAGGTAAAAGTATTTATAATTTTTTTTTTGTTATAGAAGTGTGCTATGATAATTCATTTTTTTTACAGCTTTGCAGAGTTAATACAAGGCCATGTGGTTTGGAGGAATGAGAAATTATTTTTTCTTGTTTTGTTTTTCAGCATTATAATTTAGTTGTATTTGGCCTACCAAGTTTGAGAAAAACTTCATAAAGGAATTTTGGATTTTGTTATTTCGAGAAAATGTAAATCCGGAATTGTTTAGCCTGAAGACTCCTTGGTCCCAACTTGATATGGGGTTCCAAAAGATTGCTGTAAAACCTGTTGCCCAGCAGTGGCACCCGGTAAGCGGGTAATGAAGGGGGTTAAGAGAGGACTCCTTGGAATGACTCCAGCTCAGTGCCCTAAAGTAGCTGCAAAGAAAAGCATGATAGGAGGTAGAATTTCTACAGGGGGAAAATTTTACTCCATAGAAATTGATTCATGTTAATTCCCAGACAAATTGGAAAGCCATGATATAAATGTGTACGTGAAGTTAATTGTTTTTTATTTTTATTAATTTATTTTGGCTGAATTACAAGTACAGCATATTGGAAAAATGGTAATTAAGTTTTTTTTGTGGTTTTATTGGTTCATTGTGAGGTTTGATTAACTTTTGTTGAGTTTGTATTACCAGAAATTTAATGGTCACATACAGATTTTGTTTGGTTTGAGTAGCCGAGTCTCAGTAAAAGTTACGTAAGGCATTAATAGTTTTGTTAGAGGTACGGCCCACGCTAACAGTAGAGCCGAGATGGGTTCGAGTTCCAACTGTATCAGTACTATGGGTTAGCACTGATGGAAGACCATGTTGATCTGTTTCAATAGGTACTAAGCATCCCTAGGATCAAAATGGAATCCTCAGGTGATGGCATAGGGAGGTGAAGTGAGAGGTTGTCCTGGTGTGAGAGCAAGGCTCATCAATCACAAGAGACACGAGTCAGTGACTGAAGGCAGCACCTAGGGTACAGGTGGCCCACGCCAAATGTCAATGGAGGAGGGTAGCTACCCCTTCGTGTGAAATACATGGCAGGAAAAGAGGGAAATGGGGTAGGGCAGGGAAAGCCAGTGAAAATTGGTGGCGTGTTCGAGTGGAAATCTCAACGTACTTAAGGTAAAGGTATTTCTATTAGTCCTCAGAACTAGATGTGAGTCAGTGACTCAGATGAACCTACATTATTGTTTACCATGAGCCACCAGTGAATTACACAGCATAGGGGTAGTATGTAATGTGAAACAATAGTGGCTCACATTAAACTTGACTTTGCAACTTAGATTCTGTAGATACTACCTTAAAATTTAATCATTTATAAATAATAATAATAGTAATCATCAAGGATTCTGTCAAGAATATAAACATGTAAGATACTTATAAAAATTAATAAGGGTTAATATTGAATAGAAATCAAATCATAAAATTTTCAATATTTTGTTCACTTACTTGAGGAGCCAATGTAAAGAGGAAGCCAATATAAGAAGGTGTAGCTCACAAGCTTCCCGAAAAACAGACAAGCCGAGTACTCTATCACTCCCTGAAACAAATGCGCAAACACAATATACACACATTTTATGAATGCACCAGATGCACCCATCCCTTGAAGTAACGCTGTTCAATTTGCGCAGTTTTGAAGTAACATGCTAATGAATTAGGGCATGATTTCAAGTAGCATGGTCATAGGTTCAAAGTAGCACTATTTTTCATCTACGAGAATTTTTAATTTTTGTGTGTGCACAATGGCAATAGCACTTGTGAAATATTAAACACAATGTAACAAAAAATATGATAAACCAAAAAACTATAGCTTACCCATTCCTTAAAATATATTTTTTTACTTCATTTCCCATTACTTGAACCCAAATAAATTTAAATTGAATACTAATATATACTACGCAGAAATATTTTTGATGCCCGTGTGTGTACAGCCAATGTTTATATTTTGCTGTCCTGCTAGTCAGCACTCTAGCGGTAGGGACCCGCCTGCGCCTGACACCACCTGACTTGCTGGCATCTAGTAAGGGAGTATTTGGGCAGAGAGTTTGAGCTTATTGTTGTGCACCGCGCCATGGGCCACATTCGCAAGAAAATGGTGTTCTTTTAAGTACGTATTATTTTAATTACTTGAGTAAATCAGTATTGTTAAACAGTGTTATATGATTATTGTTTTAGTTGTGTAACTTAATATTTCTGAAGTGAAATTTCTTTGGGTGCGATGAGACTAAAATTTATATTACAATTTCCAAGCCAAATTTTAATGCAACATTTTCATGAAACATTGTTTTCAAACGTTTCTGATGCCAAAGAGATATAAAGAGAGTACTTAAAGATCAGATTCCTTTGACGCGACTGCATCTGACAACCGTGACCAGGTGATCAGGCAACTGCACAGGATACAATAGTTCTTAATGTGTCATAATGCTTTGAGGCGTCTGCGACTGGCGACCAGAACATGCAACCAGCAGCAGTGCAATGCTACTAACCACACTTTCCCTGGGAGCAGTCTCTTCATGGTCGCACCAACAAGTGGATGTGTATTCTTGTGTGTCTTTAGTGTTTATTGTCAAAATGGTTACAATGATATTTTTTAATGCATCAACAGAGTAATTTTTGAAACTCAATTATGTAAATTATAACATTAGCCAGCTTTTCACCTGACTTTATCTGGTATGGAGCATAATTGGTTGAATTTGTCTTCAAGTCATCTTTCATTAAAACCCAAGACATAATTGAACTGTGGCACACCGAGTCGGAAGAATTCCCTAAACTTGTCATTTCTCAGCAAATGCCTGTCTAAGAGCGTAGAGAAGAAACCTTCATCAGCAAGTTGCCTGTACATAACACTAGCTTCGTTGTTCGTACTTTCATGAAAACTGGCCAACATTGTCGAGAACATAATATAATTGTCTTCTTCCACCAAAAGGTATATTAGAAGTAATATGTTACTTTTAATGCATCATTGTTCATGCTATCACAAAAGGAAACTCAATAGAAACACAGACAAATGGCGGTCGTCAGTCATTTCAGAGGAAACACACTGTCTCGGCAACCAGCGACCTGCGACTGCAATCGCAGTCACAGTCAACGGTCGCGTCAAAGGAATCCCACCTTTATGAGTTGAGATTTGAATTTCCAAAGAAGGTTCACTTTTATCACGTGTACTGAGTTACACTTAATCAATACTATATACTTTTAAAGGAAAAATGTTTTTAATAGCACTGTTTTGACTAGTGCTCTTGGAATGAATTAGACTGTTACTTTGTGGGGCGGGTGTGCATGATGAATTAGGGTGTATAGACTCATCAACATAAAGGTGACTGGAGACAAATCAGAGGTGTAACAATGAGCTGGAGCAACCACAAGATATCATTTGAAGAGGAAAACAGAAGAACCTCGGAAAAAAAAAACCTACTCGCTGCAATGCTCGAAACATTTCCCACTTACGAAATATACTGATTTAACACACCAGCTCTTAAATAGCAGTGCTCTGTAAGGTATCCATAATATCCTGCTAGTGGTTCCACTTTACAATTTACATGTCTGTTCAGAGACGTATGGCTTTGACATATTTTAAAATCATGAATTAATTATGACCCCTCTGCATAGATGAAGTTGGCCACATTGTGTGCTGCTTGACTGCATAAGGGAAAATGTTTGGAGGGAATTGAAAGAGTTAATAAGGTCTTGTCGAAGCTCAAGAAGCAATTTTAAGTGACATTATTCCACACAGATTCTAGCATAGAATAGGTATTTTCCCTTAAATTGCACCAACTGTACCAAATAAATCCAAAATGAACTCCTTGCCTTCATCAGCTTATGTAAGAAAAATTTTTATCTGATTTTGGCATCACTCAAATTACATATTTTTACATTTAATGTAAGCCTATAGCAATAAATGTGAAAAACTAATTTTGTGAATCCCTTTTTTAGACCAAACAACATGGTAAAAACTTTGATAATATGTTTAATAAGTTTTTATATTTTGGTATTCTTTAAAACAGATTGTCAGAATTTTTTTTCAGTTATACATTGTTACTATATTTTTATGAAACACGTTTAAAATAATTGTTATTATCAATTTAGTTTTCTACTGTTGGCATTATTTTAAACACACATAATTTAACAAAATACTTTTATGATAGGGAAGATGCCACCAGATGCTTAAGCACATATCCCTCTTAAACAAAGTATAGTAAACTGTTGATTATCCACTTTGCAGCTTATCCATGGCACCTAAAGCAGCATTTAGAAGCTTATTTGATTTTCAATAAATAACAGATAAAGGCTTGTATTGTGCTACATTTAATTGATACACTTCATTATGTAAAATCAAAAAAAAAAAAAATGTAATTGTAGAGGTTTAGAACGACTTTGATAATACTACTCGTACTGCCATCTGTCTTAAAGACAGGTCCATGCACAACATTGTGGCATAATGCTCTTTTGTCTACACTGAACCCTTTCTTCCTCTTGCTAATAGTGGTGACCTGGCTGTTGGCAGTTTGCTGCTAGCTTATCTCACTTATCTCTATTTTTGATTGTGATGTTACCTGTGTTGCAGACAACAATGCGAGCCACATTCAAACCCCATTGCTACAGACATTTATGCTTATATTGTACACTTAATATCTTATTTGTTGTTTAATGGTGTGCTTTAATTTCTGAGACATCTATCTACAGAAGCAAATTTATATTTCAATAAAATATTATTTGACTTTACTGTGAAAAGCCACAGCAAAAGAACTTTGCAGGTGCATTGTTAAAACTTGTGTGTCATTTAGCAACAAAAACAACACTTTTTGTGATAACTAGACATTATATATTCCTGTCATTAACTAAAATATTTTATGTTTTGCTAGTAAAATGTCATATTTTTTTGCAACAAGCCACTGAAAAAGGACTTTCCACTGGCATCTTGCAAAAAACTAGCCTGGATTATTTGGTTATCTTATCTTTTTGCCACAGTAAGAGGTCATAATAAAGCTTCTATGATATTTTTCTATTCAGGAGACACCTATTTATAAAATAAATTCATACTCAAATAAAAATTAAATTAATTTTCCCATTGGAAACCACTGGATACGGACTTAGTGCACACATTTGCTGAACCTTAATTGTCATTTGGTGTTTATGCTTCATTTTTTACAACACTTAAGAAAATGTATATTCTCACTTGGGTATAATTTTTGTTTTTGTTAAATTTTTGTTAAATTTTAACTTAAACAATTCAATTATAAATTATTTTGCTACAAGCTATTTAAATGGACTTCACAATGGGATGACTCTATGTTTACGCTGGCTTTGGTGACAAAAGGTTATATAGGATGCATCTCTAAAGTATTTATTTATTTATTTATCTGTAAGTAATGATTAAATGTTTGATTAACAAACTGCCCAAAATTTTCATAAGAAGCAACTTAAGACCAATAATAATTATTACAACAGTGGGAGTTTTAGATGTTTTAATACGCAAATGTACTGCATGTAATATACCTTGTGCATTATCCATGATTTTGGATTATCCATGACATTACGTGCCTCAAATAATGTAGATAATTGGGAGTCTATCAAATGTCCTTTCTTCGTTCCTTCATTTATCATGTGCACTCACTCATGCATGCATATAGCAACATACAAAACTTTTTTTACATACTTTGAAGTAGGGGTGAGCCGATCACCACATTTGCCGATCATGCCGATGCCAGAAATATGGCACCGATCATGCCGATTTTTTTGACCGATTAGTGCTTTAAGTTGGTTCTAAAATATGCTCCAAATTACTTGTAAAGTATTGCATAAAGGTACAAACGTGATCACTGTTGGTAAAAAAATATATATGCACTCTTACCCTACAAACAACTTAATGTGAAATATATTTTTAAAAACATAATCAAAAATTCAAAATTACATTTTTGTTAAACATTATAAATCTTCCATCGACTGTATTTTACACATAAACTTCACATACTCATATCACAAGAAAACATTTCACAGCTAAGAGTAAAAAAATATAACATGCATAGAGAAAACTGTTACAAAAGTGGAGGGAAAAGTGTTCAGTCTTTAAAGTTCATACACCCCATTCAGCACAAAATATTTGTCATTTCTTCGGGTAACTAGACATCCAGCTGCATTTTTATTCATGTGAAATATTGGAGGTTCTTGTTAAGAAACACCAGCATCCTGACCTTTTCTGGATTCAATGAACTCCTATTCTTACTGCTGATCAAACCAGCAGTACTGAATAACCGTTCAGAAGGAACAGATGCTGCAGGTGGGCTTAAGTATTTAACTGCCAGTTTCTTGAGCGACTTGAACTCTGACGATTTCCAATATAAGAAAGGACTTTCATCTGTAGGCAGCAAAGGTTCGGCCAAGTATTTCTGCAACTGTTGTCGAGCAGATACAGAAACACAGTTTTCAATGGAGGCATTACTTTTGGCAGCTATTAATCTGCTGTACACAGATGACATTGGACCAGACGGTGTTGCAAGTCGCAACACTTTACTTTCTGTTGGATCTACAGGAAGGACATTCTCAAGTTCCTGTAGCAGTGCCTGCCTCCCCTGTTCAGCAAATCCTGGCTCACTGAAAACACTAGTCTTAAATCGTGGATCTAAGATTTTGGCAAACCTGAATAAATTACTTTCAGTTTCAACATTACAGTAGTATTCATTTAACAGATGAACTACATCTTTTACAATGGAATGCAAGCTTGCATGCACAGTTTCATCAGAAAATTGTTCCAGGTCCATTTTCAATCCATTAACTATAGGGATAATTTCAGAAATGGTGGTCTGTGAATTACTGACTGCTAGGGTGGCTCTGTGGAACAGCTCAAGCAAAGGTAATACCTTCTCCATGAGATTCCAGTCAGCAGAGGACAAGTCAACTAGTAAATTTAGTTCTGGAAGCAAGTACATAACCGCTTTTCTTTGCTCAAAGAGTCGCTGTAGCATAAAAAATGTGCTGTCCCATCTAGTGGGTTCATCTTGCTTTAGACGATTTTTTGGCAAACTGTTTTGTTGTTGAAATTCTGCCAATTTCTTTGTGGCTAACACGGAATGATGGAAGTGGCCTACAACTTTCTTTGCTCGACTGCACATGTCATGCACATTTCTCTGTTTCAACACAGAATTATTAACAACTAATTGTAGTGTGTGGGCTGCACAGGGAGCTCTGTCTAGTCTTGCTTCCTTCATTCCTGAAATCATATTCTTTGCATTATCTGTAATAACACAGTGAATTTTGGATTGGCTGATTTCCCATGATTCAAGGGTAGTTTTCAAGAAACTGGAAATGTTACCTGCAGCATGGTGGTGAAAGGTAAATGGAATCACTTCCAAGCAGTACTCTAGTCTTTCCATTTCACTGGTAAAGGAATTAAAAGTTAATGACATGTAGTCTTGTTTTGAAATTGAAGACCACATGTCCAATGTTAAACTACCGTGCAATACTGACTTGAGAGAGTGTTTCATTTTGTCTTGGGTTTCATTATATAACTCTGGAATGAGTTTCCTTGAGAAAGTACTGCGATGAGGTATTGTATATCTGGGTTCCAAATATGCCATGAGATTGCAAAAACCTGGAATGAAGTAAAAAAAATTATTAATTCATTATAAAATAACAAAGGGCAGACTGTGTTTGAGCTTACACTGTTAGTTGAGCTTTCAATGGTAGTCTACTTTAAGTAAGCAAAATATATAAGTTAATGACTTATATTTGAGATCACAATGTTTTTTATGCAACTGAGGCTAAATTTTATTGTATTGCATAAACAAAATTAATAGAAAAACTATTCTTACCGGGATCTTCAACGAAACTGAAAGCTGTAAGTCCATGCACACCATTTCGGTTATAAGTCGCGTAATTTTAACAGCTTTTGGGCTAGTTTGTGGAAGTGGTGTTTTCTTTGCGAAGAGTTCTAACACCCAAGTTTGTTTCAGTCCGTCAGACTTGTGTAGCTTGGCAGGCGTACTGTGTATTTTAATTCTGGCACCAGAAGTAGTTGCATCCGACATACTTTCATGACTTGCATCGCTGTCTGTCATTGTTTCCATTTTCAATATATCTGCATTTATTTCACGGTCATGAAATGACATTAAATGTCTCGACAAATTTGTGGTGTTGAAGCCACGTGTCAAATTTCCACCACGCGAAATTTCGGCGTTGCAAAGGTTGCATCTCGCTTTCCCCTCATCACCCACAACAACGGTAAAATGTTTCCAAACAAAGCTGCTTTTCTTTGACATTTGCAATGAAAATGCAATATTTTAACTGGAAACTATAAAAACTCCAACTTTTAACGCTGATTTTCAAAACATGAAGAAAATGACTAAACGAAAACCGTGATGAAAATACTGTTGTAAACACGCCAGACAGTCGAGGTCAACTATCGCAGTTTGTTACACAATCGATTAGAAATAGATTGTTTTCAATCGAGTCTTCCAAATACATACCCGTGTTTTATCGCACAATCGTTCACCGTTATTTTAAGACCATAGAAAAGAAAGTATATAAGACGTCCAAATTAGGAGGGGAAAAAAATGTCGCAATATGTTTTGGTCCCGCTGTTAGATTCTAACTGCTTTGATTATGTAGTTTTCCCATATAAAACAATGTATTTTATAGTTGAAATCTATTATTCATTTGGATTTTACCGTTTACGTATTAAATTTACAGAAATACGAAGTTGTCTGATGTGTAAATATTCTTTTAAAGATATTTTCAAACGTTTTAACCTTTATCTGTTTGTCTTCGTCGCCGCTACGTATCGCATAATATGAAAATGTAGCCGGTTGGCATTATTCATGTTTAATTATGTTGATTCCAATGTAGAGCGAGCGCACGTCGTCGAATATCGATATCGATAGCTCGCCGTACGCATGCAACGTGCGCGCTCTTTCTCTTGTTGAGGAAAGTGTGTACTACGACGATAGTTCAGAAAACAAACCTGGACGACGTAGCAAACATATAAACACAACGATGAAAATAAACAAGTAATATGAACAACACGACGAAATGCGTTTTCTTTTTTTCTATTTTAAGTTGGACAAAATGTTTTTGTTGCAGGACTTATTAAATGGTGTGGTGTGCTTTTGTTTACTCTTTTTAAACAAATGTACTTTTCATGAATATGTTTATTTTTTAAGAATAACTTTACTTAATTTTTTTCTGCAGACAAGATTAAAACACGTAAGTAACGTAAATGTTACTTAAAAACGTCAAGCAACAGTTTGAAGCAAAAAATATGTCGGCGCTTTTGTGTTACGTAAAGAGATTTTTTTTTTTATCTTCAGGAAGCGGTAATCGGCAAAAAGGATCGGCATGCATGACGCCGATCATACAAATGGCAAAATGACCAAAATCGGCCGATCTTAATAATCGGCAATCGCCATCGGCTCACCCCTACTTTGAAGTGTTCAGCTTACAAATTTACAGTTATAGCATCTCTGATTGTGGAACTTACAGGAATCCTACAGGCACCAAGAAATCCTACAGCAGTTGTCTCTGTGGTGACAGCAGGTGTTGGTGATGACGGCTCCATGGCCAAGGAGGACTGTGCATCACCCTAGACAAAAAAAAAAAAGGCTTAGCAAAACCAAATATTTAGACTACAGAAAATGCTTTATACTTTCAAATTTAAAATCATAGATTTGGCTCACTAATGTGTGTGCTTTTGTAATCTCAGTTTTTGTTGTAACCACATTAATACAAATCTGAACTGACCATGTTTTGACACTTTGAAATTAAAGAAAAAATTTCACTATTTAACATAATTACTTTTTATAACAATTTTTATTTCATCCAAACATATTAACTCAGTATCTCAACTTATAACCATATTATCGAGCACTTAAACTTATTGTTATTAAGCATGTGCAAACAACAAAAAATAACACTAGTCACTTAAAATATCAGCCGAGTAAAATTCAAACTGAATTAATGGTACTGTAAAAATAATTTGCATAAAAGAGTGCTTTTGTATTAACAGAATTAATGATAGTGGGGATAAAAATTCAAACTTAATAAAAAACATTAATAGACAGTACATTAATTGGCAGTTTAATTATAGTGAAACTAGTTTATTTGTGATATACATGAGATAAATATAAGATGCAAAAAATTTCAAAATAGGCTTTTTTTGTTTAGGCACTAAATAGGACCACAGAAAACTTGTGAAAAATAGAGGAAAGTGTATAGTCAAGAATGTAAGAAATACACACTATTTTACAAATTGGCAGTTCAGTAAATAAAAAAACATACAATCAAGCAAATAATGAATACATACACCAATATCACATAAAAATTCCAAAGTTAGACCACACAGCGATAGCAAGAGATGAGGGATACACTGTAATATGAAAATACTAAAGCAACAGCAGATAAATTAGTGTTCTTTGCTCCTTACATTACAGTATCTATGTAATTTGATACATGAAAACTATTTTCAGTAAAATAATACAACATATAAATTATATAGTTAAAAATTAAAACAAATAACTATGATAAAACAGAAACACCATTCACTTTTATTACTTAAGAATAAGTATAATTTTACATACAATTAAAAGCCATTTGGACAGTCTTACAGAAATCTGAACCCTACCAAAGCAAATTCACACCAAGCAACTAACACAGTAAAGCCCACAAAGCGAAGTAATTGACAAGAGATAATACATGTTTCATGTAACTGTGAAAATACTTAGTAGAAAAAGTTTTCAAATAAGTTTTTTTATTTAGTGACAACAATTATATTAAATACAAAGCTACTTAAAATACATTAAAAACATAGCTACCTAAACACATAGCTATCATTAACCAATTTCAATGCCAAAAATTATAGTTTTAAGGCCTTTTATGAGTTTGTTAGTGTAAAATTTTATTACGTTGAAAAGTCAAGTTTAATGTGAGCCACTATTGCTTCACATTACATACTATCCCTAAGCTTGTAGCGCATGGTAAACTATATTATATAGGTCCATCTGAGTCACTGTGTGGCTCACATACAGCTGTATTCTTGGTGGCATCGTGAGCCACCAGTGTACAACAGAAAATGCATTTCTCCAAATGACATCAACGGTGTTGTCTCAGAGATAAAATTGGAAATGTAAAGAATCAAAACTTGTTTACTTGGCAGAATGTTTTTGTTGACAAAGTGTTTTGGCACATTAACTGTTGTTTATTACTAACTTTGTTATGTTATGTAATTTTTTCCAAGTGAGAATATTACATAAGCCAAAGATTCCTCCCTTAAAATTTACAAGAGGAGAAACTATAGCTCTCAAATAACTACGGTGGGTTAAGGATTTCTGTGTCCTGAAAGCTAAGGAAAATGCCACCATAATCCCCAACAATGAAGATTAAGAAACCAAAATGCCCAGTTAGTTATCAGATCTGGTGTATCAAGCAAACAACCGACAAATACATTATAACTTGTACTGATTATGGTACGCAGTGGGCTAACACCAAAGAAGTGCTCCAGAGGTTGCCCAACTTTTATTAGACAATATAACATACAAAGATTCTAGCCCAGGTTCAATCCTATCAGTTTAGTTCAGTATTAGTTCAGGAACTGTTAAGGTGCATGGACATCCAAAGGACAATGACCTCACGCTACCAACCACAAACGGAGTTGTGGAATGCCTACATTTTTCCTTAACAATGATGATGTGACTTTATGAAGCATCCAATAGGAAGCTTTGCATCAGAAACAGGCCAATTTGATACCAATTGTTGAATTTAAGCCAATAATTGAATAAGTCCGTCAAATGGATATTGTTATCTACATTAAGAACAATATTTTTTAAAACGTGGAATTTCTAAACGCTGAGCTCTATGAAAACATAACTACAATGATGTTAACCCCATTAAACAATGCCATTTACAAAATGATAAATTCCACTACAGCATTACAGTAGAACCCTGCTATAATGTTTTTCAAAGGAGCACAAGAAAAACACATTATAAGCAGGAAAACGTTATAAGCAGGAAATCTCAATTTAGCACTTAACAATGTTCGAGCTTTGTACAAATGGACTCACAAAGCTATGTAAACAACTTTAATGTTAAAACCAAAGTTAGTATACTTGATACATGAATTTTATAAAACAAGCCAACCATTTTTCAACTTCGTCTTGTTCCCTGGTTAAATTTTGTTTGTCTTTAAAGATACACTGCCACATTTTTTGTAAAATTGTCTCACGATTCATGATGACTACATTAAGAGTGAGAACGTCTACTTCTTCGCCACCTGAAAATGTTTAATTTTGGGATTCCTACGTATGTTTGAAAAAAAAAATTATTTATAAGCAATAGAAAACACTTTTAGTTATGCCCTCGCTCAATGAATGGCAACATAAATATCATAGGACTATGTACGTGCATCTGAATACCCACTGGAATGGCAAGGAAGAGAAGAGTTGACTAAGGGTGCCAACTGACACGTAACTATGAACATAAGTATATTGCATAAAATTGTATTTTAACAAACTTCATGTATTGTATGGCAGTGAGTGTAAACATAAACATACATAAAGGAAACTTTTTATCTTAAGTGTTGGAATAATTTGGTTTTAAAACATTTTTTCCCCATTTATTGAATGAGAAAGCAAACATTATAAGCAGGAAATTACACTATTTAAAAACGTTATATGCAGGAAATAAATACATTGTCCTTATGGGGGAAATATTGGGACTTTAAAAATATGACATTATAAGCAGGAAACCAATATATGCAGGAACATTATAACAGGGTTCTACTGTAGTTTGATTCAGTACTTTATTTCTAACACATTTTACTAAACACACGATAGACTGGAAATGCTATCTTGATATTCTCCTTCCTCTCGCAATAATCAGGATGGCTACAGGCTACTGGTTGATTTCAAAACTACATAGTTTTTGGTGACTTTCACACACAACCTGATATGGTCAAAAGGAATACACCTATCCCTCACTTAACACGTCTTCAGATTGCGCGGATTCATTTAGCGCGGTGTAAATTTTACTGCCCCAGTCTTGAATAGCAAGTCTGTAAATTTCAGTTAGCAAGAAATCTTGGCAGGTAAAAAAAAAAAGTTGAACACGACGCCACAAAGTTTGTTTCAACTTCTGTAAACAACAGATGTGCCGTGGGATACAGTTAGCTAAACAAGGGGGGAAGAGATGCGCGCGCAGGTCTGTCTACGCTATCGGCTGTTGTACAAACATCAGCTATGGCAAGTTAAATTGCGGCTATGGAGTGTAAAAGGACCAAATGTTTTTACGTCCGCGCATTTGCCGCCGTGCCGTACCGTTGTCGCCTGGCCACAAACCGGGCTGTGAACTCAGTCTTGCCAGTGGCAGGGAATTATTCACTCAAACAAAAGCAACGTCTGCCCATTCAGCTGCCGGTAACTGTACGTGCTTGATCACTCATAATGCATTGTGTTCAATTATTTCAGACAAAACTATGCATTGTGTTCAATTATTTCAGACAAAACTAGAAGTATTACAGTGCGCAGATTGTCATGAAGGCCACGCTTATGTTGGTCGCACTTTAGTTTTAAGCAAGTCAACTGTGCGTACAATGCATACAAAATAAGGACTCTAACGAAAAGTTTATATACGTAAGTCTGATGCTGTTGGTTGTACTAGCAGGAATATATTTGACATTAGATACCGGAACAGAAATGAACAGATTATTTACGTGGAAAAAGTTGTTAAATGAATGTTGCAATGAAAAAAAATAATCATTGGCCTGACAGGATTGGTGTGAACCAGGTGGTAATACACGAATAAGTACTTTAATTTTTAAAAAAATTAAAATGTAATTATCCGGACAGTAATATCAGTTTCACTGCCAGTAAAGGATGGTTTGGAAATGTATGCGATGTGAGTTGAAGGTCACGCCCGAGCGGGCAAGTCAGCCAGGCGATTGACGATAAAGTACATAACCACGTACGTATCTCCCGTTACGCGGTGTCGTATTTGTCATACAAATTGTGATGGGAGGCTTATAAAGATAAATGGTGTGACACATTTATAGTTAAGTGTTCTTCAACGCATTTATATTATGTCAATGGGTCCCGACGGGATACCAAATTTTAAATTGAAAGGCTGTTCTCATCTTTTAGTTCCTCTTTTAACTCAGTTATTTAACATGAGTTTAAAAACTCAAGTATTTCCTGATGTATGGAAAATTGCCAAAGTTATCCCGATTCACAAAAGTGGTTCTAAATTAAAGGTATCAAACTATCGACCTATATCTCTATTAAATTGCTTTTCTAAAATATTTGAAAAAATTATATTCAAAATTATCAACTTTCCCTTAAAAAATAGACTCTCTGTAAATAAACATGGCTTTACAATTGGAATGTCTACTGCTACAAATTTAATTACCTTCCTCAATCCTATCTACTATGAAGTCACTATCAGGGGCCAGGTTGATGCCTGTTACTTTGATCTAGCCAAAGCTTTCGATTCTGTTAGTCATCCACTTCTACTTGTTAAACTATCCAATTTTGGTTTATCTGACAACTTTGTTAATTGGTTTTCGAGTTACCTCAGTAACAGAAGTTTCTTTGTCTCTATTAACAACTGTATTTCAACTCTTTACAATGCCTGTTCTGGTGTTCCTCAGGGCGGTACTTTATCTCCTTTACTTTTTAATCTATATATTGATGATATCACACATGTCTTGTCCCACTCTACTGGTGTTCTGTTTGCAGATGATCTTAAAATCTGTAGAAAAGTCATCTCAGTCAATGATTGCATTTTATTGCAATCCGACATCAAGGCAGTTAATCTTTGGTGCAAATCAAATCTTGTCCGTCTTAATCATGATAAAACAAAAATAATTTCCTTTACCAGGAAATATTTTCCTATAAACTATGAGTACAAATTAGAGAATTGAATTCCAAAAACGACTGCTTTAAAAGATCTTGGAATTATTCTTGATTCTAAATTATTTTTTCATCAACATGAAGATTTTTTAATTTCTAGTTCTCGAAGAACACTTGCCCTAATTAAATATATTACTTACCATGCCACTAATTCAGATTCCATTATTTCTCTTTTCTTAGCACTTATTAGGTCAAAACTAGAATATTGTTCAGTAATATGGAACAACATTAATTCATCTGATATTGATAAAATTGAAAATATTCAAAACAAATGTATTAAACTTATTACTCAAAAATCATTTCCCCCTCCTAAATTAACATCACTTTTTGATCGGCGTGCCCTCCTTGACCATCTTTTTATTTCCAATTGTTATTCATCTAAAATCAATCGTAAATACATCTTAGATAATACTGGTTTAAGAGTCCCCCAGTATCATAGTCGACTTAAGTCTACTTTCTGTACAATCAAGAGAAAAAATGATATTATTTTCAGATTAATAAGCAATTATAATAGTTTAGACCCAATAGTAACAAGCTTAGCCAATTAGTAAATTATTTTAGTAGCACTTGCAGCCAATTCAATTAACTGTGTATTCTTAATCCACTAATTTTCTGTATTTTTGAATTTATTAATATTTTTTGTTTATTATTATTTTTTGTTTGTTTTGTTTTGTGTCCTTTGTCTGTGGTGTCTCTTGTGTATTGTGTGTGTTTTATTTGTATCGTGCACACCCCTGTAATCTTTCCTCAGAGTGTTGGTGTGCATGTCACAATTTATAAATAAATAAATAAATAAAGTATATTTTCCTACACAATTTTGGAACACATTAAATAAATTAGCCTTGCTATTTATGGAAACTAATGCTTCAGAATACGCTATTTTGAATAACACGTGCATTTTTAGGAATGAATTAGTCATGCTAAGTGAGGGATACGTGTACAGTGAATTGAAGTATAAGGAAAATACTACAAACATTAAAAATAGGAGAATTATACATCACAGGCTATAAACAGCTAGGAGAACCAAATGTAAATACAGCAATCTCTAATTTTTCTAGTTTGAAACTTGTTAAGCATTTCTACAGTTATAAATTAACAACAAAAAATATATGCTCTGAAGTATATGATTTAACTATCACACTTGTAAACTTAAATCATGCAAGGTTAAAAGCAATTTGTCCCCTTTATTAAATTATTAATAAAAACTATTACCAATCCTGAATTTTTGTTACTGAAATACAATTGAAAAGCATACTTGATTAATAACTTCATACTTACCCAGGAGTTAATAAAAACAATTCAAAATGTTTGCTATTATGATTTTACTATCACAATTGCAAATTTAAATCATGCAAGTAGAAAATATTATTATGTTATTATGTTATTTTGACATTAAAAGGGCATAAAATAAATTTCCCATAGCTTAAAATACGTTCAAAACTGCTACAAGTATGGACTTTCTTGGCTTTTGGGTTGTAGCTGCATCAAAGGCAAAGATTCACTGATGTTTTGGTTGACCTTGACTGCAAGTGCAAGGTCGACTGAAACGTTGGTAAAATCTTCGCCTTTGACGCGGCTACAACCCATAAGCCAAGAAACTTCAGACAATGGCCGCGAAAGCCTGTGATCATTCTTACTATAAATATGATTTTACTATCACACGTAAATTTAAACAATGCAAACAGAAAAAAAGGTTAGAAACAATTTTCCCAATTACTATAAAAAAGGCACATAAAAAAATTTCCAAACATTTTCCCGTAGCTCTATCATACCTTTCTTCCATAGATAAGTTGTGCGTCTTCAGCGCACAGTTCATCTAAGCCAGACTCGCTATCAGAAGAATATTCTGACTCAACTGGCTGGTAACTGTGTCTATCTAATGCCTGAAAAAAATGACAAATTTCTCACAACACCAACCAATTGAATGTTAGTAACGGTTGTAACCAGTGCAGATGAGATTAGTTGCACCGTGTTTGTACCTAAATTTTACTAATAGCATTTTAAATTTACATGACTTTGCATGCAAAATATTTTTAGTTTTTCAGATCTTATTCCAAATGCAATCAAGGTAAGGCAGCAAGAATAAAGTACGTAAGAAGAAGTGATTAGAGATGGATAAAAATTGCATTAAACTTCAAGTGGAATTAGACATTATATAACTCTTACTAATAGACAGATACATCTGTGATTAGTTAACCAAATGGAACCAAGTACATGAAGAATATTTCCTTCGAAATAAAAGCAATGTTAAGAAATATAGTTAAATTAACTATATTTATTTGCAGACACAATAAGAAACCTAAAAACTAGGTCTGTGCGAATATTCAATTTTTGATGTGAAGTTTAAATGTTTAAATGTTTAAATATTTGCAAAAAGTCTAATCAAATTACGAATATTGTTCTCAGCAAGGCTGTAGTACCTTTATTTTATAAAATAATGAATTGAAGTAAAAAAATAATAATATTTTAAGATTTGTAAAGTTTGAACTGATAAAAAGATTAACTAATTGGACCCTATAAATATAACACCATTCAATAAAAATTATAAACTAATGATGCATAATATTAATATTGAGCATTCATGAAAGCAAATCTGAATGCCACATTTGATTTTTTTAAGTAACCAACTGCTTTGTGCAAAACATATACAACCAAAAAAAAAAAAATATTTTCATGAGCAAATCTTAGGCTTCCATGTTTAAAAGCTTCACAACAAACACCTAGCTTAACGTCAGATGTAAAGCTTTTCATCACAACCGAAGCTTCAAATAAAACAAATACCAAATTTTCTGATGAAGTCAAAACTAATATTAAAAAGAGATTGGATTGATTCGCTTAGTCGGAGCTTCACACTATATTATTGACAAATCAAAATGTCTTCAACAATATAGTGGAGTTTTATCACTCTGTAACTGATAGATATCCAAATTGTGCAAAAATTTTCATCAAAAAAACTTTTCATTTCCAATGGGACAATTGCCATGGTTGTGTAAGTTGAACTCCGTCCGCTTATTAAAAAGATAACAATTTGATTTCACAAAAATATTGTATAAACCATTTTTTAACATTTTGGGCACTGCCTACGTTATATTACATAGACAGCGACCTTTGTGAAAACTGCTGGTGGCGTAATATTATGATGTCCACATTGTTCTGTAATGTTTGATTAGCCAATTTTTTAGTACACATTAGTAAATCTAGATAATATTATGGTGTCCACGTTGTTGCACATGATTAAATCTAGACGACATTACTGCACTTACGATTAGGGTAATGTTTCGCTTCACAGAGTGAGGTGGCATTTGAGTAATCTGCAAGTACATATTTTAGCCACTAAATCGTAGCGCTTTGTTGAAAAGACTGGTGGGTATGAATGATATGTATGAACTGATATGTTGTGTTTGCAACACCAATAGAAAAGGTAAATATAATCCTTTCATAAATTGTGCGGGCTGCACTACAGTTAAATGTCATGAAAACTGTGCTGAACGAGCAGGGACTCTTAATATAAATAACGGTTCAAAGACGTTTTTATGCTCTCAATGCCAAACTACTAATACTGTTCAAACCATGAATCCAAGTTCCACTGCTGGATCGCTTTCTGCTTTATTTTCTACTAAAGATAAAGGATCGAAACAGAAGTCAGCCGCCGCAAAGGGCACTGACCTAAATTTATCTTTCAAGATGTAACTCCTTGTGAAATAGGCGTTCAGACTGATGAATCTTTGAATAATGTCATTCCTGGAACGGAATCTTTACTAGAAAAAATGTGCGCCAAGATGGATGTACTCACAGTTCAAATGGAAGAAGTGAGAAATGAAAATTGTATTTTAAAAACATTATTGAATGACACAAGAAGTGAATTATCGCAGCTCACAAATGCTGCAGTAACGCAGCAGAAACATGATATTAATCCTGTTAATGCATCTCCAGGCAAGGCGAACTACAGCTGTGTTACACAACAGGGAGCGGTAAGTAGGTCAGTGAACAATAGCCGGTTACCGTCACCGCAGCGGAAACAGAATGTCAGGAGTGTACAAAATCACCCAGTCCATAGTCCGTCAGCTCAGATCAATTCAGTATTATCTAAAGCAAATGAATTAACAAAACCACAGCAAGATGAAGAAGGATTTACTAAAGTAAGGTATCACCAAAAATCAAAAAATAATTTAACAAAAACGGCGCAGCATTCTGAGAAAAAATGTGAAATGCAAATTGGTGTTAGAACCACATCCACTTTGAAAACTATAATGAACCCTAGGCAGTTTAAATCTAAAGCCGTGTTTGTCTCTAGATTTGACCCCTCAGTTACTGAAAGTGAAGTCATCATATATAAAAGGTGAACTTGATATCTCCTACCTTCGCGTAGCCAAGCTCAAGACTAAATACGATACATACGCATCATTCTATGTGGCTGTTCACGAGAAGGACTATGATAGACTTAATAATACTGTGTTTTGGCCTTCGGGATGCTTAATTACTGAATTTCGGGGTAGACTCCACAATGAACAAGTATTTGGGTATGATCAAGCCAAAAGTCAAGTATCTATCATTACCGATAGCACAAACCCCACAAAACTGCAGTCATCTGCTACGTCGTCGGAAGTAAACGAGGTGCCCTTATCATCATGTTCCACGTCAGCGTCTGGAGGAGCGCCTGGCCATTGTCTCTCTTCTGGCTAGTCCGTGTGCGTGCGTGTGTGACATTTACTATCAAAATGTGAGAGGTCTAAGATCAAAATCAATTGAGTTTTACGATAACTTAGCAGCTAATGATTTCGATATAATTTGTCTTACTGAAACTTGGTTTAATAATAATAGCATTAACTCGCATTACTTTGATGATAAATACCTCATCTTCAGAACAAATAGAGACCCAGCCTTAACAATGAAGGAAAGGGGAGGAGGGGTATTAATTGCTATCAACAAAAATAAATTTAAATCTGCTTACCCAACCCATGTTTTCGATCATACAGGAATTGAAGCTGTATGGATTAAAGTTAAAACCTCTCAAACAAATACCCTAGTGCTTGGTAATATTTATAATCCACCGGATACATCACCTGCAGTGTATGGTGCCTACTTTGAAGAGCTCGAAGAAAAGTTTGCCACATGCCAAGATAATATCCTTATTCTTGGTGACTTTAATGTGCCTGGTGTTGACTGGTCTTACATTCAAAAAACGTAAATCCTATTGGTATGACATCAAAAGCTAAAGCTGTGTTCCACTTTATCTCAGGTTTGGGTTTGTCCCAATGTAACGTCACTCCGCCTCCTATCCACCTTTTGGACCTATGTTTTTCTAATTTACAGCATTGTGTGGTTAGTAAAGCCTTAGAGTCATTAATTAAAGAAGACACATTCCATCCGGCTCTTATTGTTAATATTGAAATAAGTCTAACAATCAGAAAAGAAAATACATCTACAACCTTTATAAATTATAAAAAAAGAGACTACTTAAGTTTGTATAATGCTATTAAAAATCATGATTGGTCTATATTATATAACACTACTGATGTGAATATTATGGTAGACATTCTAACTACCGTTAGATGGGGTGACATTGGCCCATTGGGGTGACTTTGGCCCAATATTATTAAAAAGATTAATTTTATTATTTTGAAAAAAATTCAAGATGGATTCACAATGTTTCTATCTGACATTGTGCAGATATATATATGTGCTAACATTTCCCATTGCCATTTGTAATTTTTTTATGTTTACATGTTGGTAGCCATTTTTTATATGAACAGTTGATTTTTGCGGCCATATTGGAGTGCTGATACTTTTGTCTGCAAAGTATAGTAGTTTCTTCAAAATTTAAGGTAGGTTTTTTCTATTATGTCTTCTATATCTAAGTAATAATTCAATATGGCTAAGCTACAAAAACTACCAACTAGAATTATTTTATAACACATTTTTTGATGTCTTGTCAAAATTGTACTTTTTTGGGGTGACTTTGGCCCGGGCCAATGTCACCCCAACCTTTGAGGTTATGTGTTTTAGTAATGAAAATAAATTACTGTTATGTGTTTTAGTTATGTAAATAAATTAGTATACTATAATATTAAATTATTATCACTAATAAAAGTTTTTTTGATGTTACAGACGACTTCAGCAATGCCTAGAACATACAAAAGGAGACTAGGAAGTAGGCAATACATAAACTATTCACCAGAAAACCTGGCAAGATGTTTGGATGCAATCAAAAGTGGAATGCCTCAACGTTTGGCCAGTGGAACATTTGGGATACAGAGGAGCACCCTTAAAAATAAACTGAAAGTTCAGTCGTCTCCATGTACTGGTACTACTACTATTGTAGGCGGGCAAACAATTTTTTTGGCTGACGAAGAGGAAAGTTTTGTCACCCACATTTTGAAACTTTCTGAATATGGATTTCCAATCAATGAGCTAGAACTAAGGTTTATTGTTGCTGGTTATCTAAATAAACAAGGAAGGAAGGTCTCCAAGTTTAAGAACAATATTCCAGGATACGATTGGGCTAAAGGTTTTCTTAAGCGTCACAAAATCCTTACATCCAGGTTTGCAGCAAATATAAAGAGGGCGAGAGCAGCAACTACTGTTGAAGGATTAAGTGAGTTTATCGAAAACTTGGGCGAGGTTGTTGAAGGTGTGCCACCGTGCAATGTGTGGAATTTTGATGAGACAAATCTCACCGACGACCCGGGCAACAAGAAAATTATCTGTAGAAGAGGCATGAAATATCCAGAGCGCATTGCAAACTTCAGCAAAAGCTCCACAAGTGTAATGTTTTGTGGCAATGCTGCTGGTCAGTTGTTACCACCATATGTGGTATTTAGGGCAGAACATTTGTGGAACACATGGCGTGAAAGGGGTCCGAAAGAAGCGCGGTACAACCGTACCCGACATGGGTGGTTTGATGCAGCGACATTCCAGGACTGGTTTGAGTTTCATTGTTTGCCAGTTCTTAAAAAGCAAGATGGAAAGAAAGTTATATTGGGGGATAACTTGTCATCTCACATAAACCAATATGTTGTGAAAATGTGTAAACAGAATAACATATGTTTTGTTTGTCTCCCACCAAATACAACCCACATTACACAACCTTTAGACGTTGCTCTGTTTTCTCCCATGAAATCTGTTTGGAGGAAGATACTCAGTGACTGGAAGGAGACTGATGAAGGAAGAAGACATGGAACATTGCAAAAAGAACATTTTGCTCCTCTTCTAGGTAAGCTTGTTAGTGGAATCAGCAAAACATCGCCATCAAATCTCAAATCAGGGTTTAAGAAGTGCGGAATCGTGCCTATCGATAAAACCCAAATTATGAGACGTTTACCATCTCAGGATTTTCACATTGATGTTGGCCAAATAAGTGAGTCATTCATAACGCACCTCACCCAAAAGAAGAAGGACTTAGTTCCAACCAAAGAAGGCAAAGGACGTAAGAAGAAATTGAATGTTCCTCCAGGGCAAAGTATTTCTGTAAATGACTTCATAGCTTGTGAGACAAGTGCAAGTTGCAGCAAGATTCCAAAGAGAGCAAGTTCTACCAGCAGACAGAGAGAAAACTTTGAGCCATCGAGTTGTGCTAGTAAGAAGACCTCAAAGACGCCATTGTGTAATGACGGTTCCAGTGATGAAGAATCTGTAAATGAAGACAAATTCTATTGTGTTTCATCTGGACATAGTGAGGAGGATTCATTGTCATCAGCAGAAGTATCAGGACAATTTTCTGTCCCTCTGGAAAAATTTTCTCTTGATAATGACAGTATAGCATGTGGTGATTTTGTTGTTGTTGTGTACAATGGTGGAGAGTATCCGGGTGAAGTTATAAGCAAAACATTTGAGGAAATAGAGGTAAATTGTATGGTTAAGAGTAGCAAAGCCTGGAAATGGCCTGAAAGACCAGACAAATGCAAATATGAGTGGAGCAATGTTGAAATGAAAATTGAACCCCCAATTAAGATTAACAAACGAGGGTATTTCCGAGTCCCTGAACTCGAAACTTTTGTTATGAAATAGATTTCAAATATTGTTACGGTACATAAATAGTTTTGAAACTACGAGGAGTATGAAGTAGTTGTGTAGGTAGCTACCGTTACCATTATTCATGTTTGAAAATACTAACTAAATATTATTTCCATTTTTTTTTGCAGAAAATTATTATTTTTTTAATTTTTGGTATGTTATGGCCAAATTATTGCAGAATTAAATTTTTTTTATACATAATTTTATATTTTGACATTTTTTGTTCATCATCTATGGGGTGCATATGGCCCAGATCGTTATTTGCTTGACTTATTTAGGAAATTACAAGAATGGGCCAAAGTCACCCCACATTTGGGGTGAAAATGGCCCAAACTTTGTATATGCAATATTTTTCTGACATTTTGAAAATTAACTAAATGTTGTATTTTCATTGTGTTATACGAATGTAAAATTGCCTCAGTACTTAGCCACACTAAAAACACTGCACATTTAAATAAAAATTATGCATGTAACATATTGACCGTTACAACGATTGGGCCAAAGTCACCCTATCTTACGGTACTACAGTTAATCAATATATTATGAGTTACATTCCTGTCACTGTGAAAACTACTTATAGTTACTCGCATTGGTACTCAAAGCAACTTATACGAACACTAAAACATAAAAAACATTTCCATAAATTATACAAAAGAAACATGAATCCTTATTACTATGCTCTATTTTCACAGAAACGTAAAGAGGCTAAATATCTCATTTCAAGAGACAAAAATTTTTGGTTACAAACTCTAAACAACAAAATCAAACAAAATCCAAAATTTTTTTTGGCATTACATAAAAATCATGAAAGAAGGATACAATCAGCCATTCTCTCTCAAGGTCAATGATACTGTCACTAATGACACATTTTGTATTGCAAACGGTTTTGCAAACTATTTTTCTAGCGTATATGTAACTCCAGCCAATAACAGTACTCCTTTGATATCTGATAATACTGCTTGTTCCATTCCTATGTCCACTATTACTGAGAGTCTTGTACTTTAGGGGGTCAAATCCTTGAAATCTACTATGTCAACAGGTCCAGATGGTATTCCTAATTTCATAATAAAAGGATGCTCTCTGGTTCTTGTTCCTATCCTTCAGTTTATATTCAATAGCAGTATCAAAAACAGCATCTACCCCAATAAATGGAAAACTGCCAAGGTCATTCCTATACATAAAAAAAGGTAGTAAATTTAATGTCACAAATTATAATTTAAAATATAAATGGATTTGCTAAAGTTTTTGATAAAATAATATTTAAGGACCTTGATTTCAATCTCAAAAATAAACTATCTGACTGTCAGCATGGTTTCAGAATTGGAAAATCTACTACAGTAGAATCCCGTTATAGCGAGCACGGTAATAGTGAGAACACGGCTATAACGAGGTCTTTTTGAGGAATTTACGGCGTGATCGCGTGAAGCGCGCCTTGGTTATTTGTCTGCTATATCTTCACCCCTCTCGCTCGGCACTACCCATCTTGCCGTTGACGCCTGTCACATTCTTCAACCTTGCAGTCGCCACCTAAGTGCGTGTCTTTAAAAATAGAATCCCGTCCTTTCTTTCTTTTATCAAACTTCCGCTTGGCTTCAAGGCCAAGGTATGCTCGACTCGAATAAACCAAGCCTTTGAATATACATATACTTGTACGCATTTCTTATTATTTATAAAATAGACAAAATATATTTTTTCCCGCCATTAAACATAACAATGCACATTTTTTTTTTAAAAATATAAATGCTTTTAATTAATTTGTTGGAACATTTTCATTAACGAATAATAACATTGTTTATAACTATGTTAGGCCAAAAACGTCAGAGCCGTCTTTATACTTGTTGCTAACTGATCGCGTTAATAATACACAAATATTTATAAACTTGTTTGGAATTATTTCAGTCGTGACACGTTTACAAACACGTCACGTTATTTATTTTACTAGCTGTCAAATAGTAGGCACTACCGTATTTATTTCCGAATCGCTAGGACAGTTTTCTTATAACTTTTGTTTCGGTCAGTTGTTGGGGTATCTGTCCAGGAAGGGGGTGGTGATGGTTTGAGTTTAATTCCGAATTTATTTTCTAAATACGTTTACAGGTTTTTTTAAATGAAAAAAGTAGTTTTCCAGCGACTATTTCGTTTGAGGCGTACGTGCATTGCCGCACTCCTGCTTTTTTGTAAGGAATTAAATGTTGCGCTACACTAGCACCACCTGTTTTCTACATCCCGAACCAACACAGCCGCCAGCAGACAGCGCGCGTCAACGATAGATAGCAGCACAATGCTGTGTCGGCCGCGGGCCAAGCCGAGTAATCGATTGTGGGCTGAGATGCTATACTTACGTGGCGTGGTAGGGTATTCTGGTTATTTTGACGCAATCGGTGATCGCATCCGTACTTGTGGGGTATCGTTTTAAAGAGAATTCACACATCAGCTCACAGAAATTAAGATTTTGTTAATATAACCTGTTATTTTCCAATTATACAGGTTTAAACACAATTTTTATGCAATTTTCGGTTAATTTTTATTTTTTGGGGGGCCAAAATCTGTCCAATTCGGTTATAGCGAGGATCAAACCCGGAACCGTGACACCTCGCTATAACGGGACTCTAGTGTACTACCAATCTGATAACTTTCATAAATCCAATTTATTCTGAAGTGATAACCCAAGGCCAAGTGGATGCTTGCTATTTTGATTTAGCAAAGGCTTTTGATACAGTAAACCATCAGATATTACTCAGCAAATTATCCATTATGGGATTGAGTGACAAATATATCAAATGGTTTGGCAGCTATTTGAAAGATAGGAAATACTTTGTTTCTATTAATAAAACTAAATCTGATTTATATATGGCAAACTCTGGAGTACCTCAAGGATGTACCCTTTCTCCCCTTCTTTTCAACATTTTTATTGATGATATAACCAAAGCACTAAATTATTCTGTTGGTCTGTTATTTGCAGATGACCTAAAAATATATAGAAAAATTACTTCATTAAATGACTGTCACTTACTTCAACATGACATTTCTTCTGTTGTTGCATGGTCATTAAACTTAACTACAGTAAAACCACCAAAATAACCTTCTCAAGAAAATATCATCCTATTGTATTTGAATATAAACTAGACAATCGTACTATTGCAAAATCAAACTGTGTCAGAGACTTAGGTATTTTGCTGGATTCAAAATTATTCTTTCACAATCATATTGCAACACTTAGATCAAATGCTAATAAAATGTTAGCATTGATTAAATACATCACATTTAATGCATCTAATTTAGATTCAACACTTAGTCTTTATATATCCTTGGTGAGATCTAAATTTGAATATGGTTCTTTGATTTGGAATAACATTAATAAATCAGATGGTGACAAATTGGATAAAATACAATTCAAACTGATCAAAATTATAAACCTAAGAAGTAACATTAATCTAAATGTAGATTTACACTCCCTTCTTGGTTCCTTACCATTAAGAAGAAAAATATTAGATGCATTATTTGTACACAATTGTTGCAAAAATACAATTAATTGTAACTATTTTCTTCACAATACTGGAATTAGAATACCTACTTTCAATAGTCGTAATAAATCTTTAATTTGTACGTTAAGTAAAAAATGATCTATTAAACAGAATAACTAAAAATTACAATAAATATGCAAGGTTATTTCCTGAATTAGATAGCAAAATAAAATTTAAAAAAATACAACTATTCCTAACTTAATTATTTTTTCTCTTTCTTGCGGTTAATAATCATATTGTTTCAAGTTAGTTTTTTTTTTGTGTTATTATTATTTTCTACATTATAAAATTGGCAAAGAAATTATTTTCTAATTGTTAAATTTTGCATGTTGTGTGTATCGTTTTGTTTTGTTGTCTTGTATTTTGTATTGTTTTGTTCTGTCTGTATGTATCTGTGTTGTTTGTATCGTGCCTACCACCCAAGACCATAAGCTGTAGGTAGGCATGCAAAAAATATTAAATAAATAAATAAATTACAATTCCTGCTTGCTTCTTATGTTTCTATGGGAGTTTCCTTAATTCACACTAGATTTTAGCTCATTTGCACGGTAGTTTGTGTGACATTTTCCTGATGATAATCAGAAGAACCATGAAGATGATCCTGATTAGTGAAACATCTAGTGATTCTGGTAAGTAATAAATGCAACAATTTTACTTTATACCAGATTATTTCACAATATGTGTTTACTAATGTTAAATGAAACAGAGTAATAAACTGATATGTAACATATGCATACAAAAGAACTACACATTTTTATTTTATAAACATTTTTTAAAATTCATCTACTTAAAGGGGAGTTACAGAATTAAATGAGCTGCTTCTTCCCCTTGTATAGGAAAGAAAAGAGGAAGGGCATCACACGATAAGGGCAGACTGTCATGATTGATGGAGAGGATTGGATAAGATTCCTAAAATAAATGTTTTTACTGGACTTTCTCCTATGACTAAAGAACTGGAACAAGATGTGAGCAGTTCATAGCCTGATTTTGTTATTACTGTTTTGACAAAGATTTAATAAACCACATGAAAGAGCATACCATTTTTATGCTCAGCAGGCAATACAAAAGAAGAAATCAGTGAATCAAATTTCTCCACATAGTAGGTTGCAGAATTCAATACCTGTGACTCAGACTAAAGAATGGAAATGTCCTGCAGTGATTCTTGACATGAATATCAATGAGAGACAATCAATTGGAGATCACTGGGGCACAATATCTTAGTCTCATGCAGTTTTTTCCCAAACTTATTTAGTAGGGACCAATTTATTTCCATTTTGATGCATTTTCATCTGAATGACAACAGAAATGCAAAGAAAAAAGAGAACCAGGTTTTTATCCACTCTTCTGTCAGGCCCATGTTTGAAACTTTTTGCCAGAAATTCAGAAATGGATACCGCTCAGCAAAAGATGTGACTATAAATGAAGAAATGTGTACTTTCAGGGTAAGGCTCTGTTTTAAGCAGGATATGCTGCAGAAACCTAACCGGTATGGCATAAAAATTTACGTGCTGTCTGAATTGTATTCAGGTTACCTTTGGAACTTTGATATGTTTTGTGGACAAGAAAATATTGTCACAAATGGTGTGCTGTGACTACTTGATAGCTTAGCTTTTATGGCCAGATATTACACTAGCCCAACTCTTGCTCCTGAATAAGAAAGTGTTCAGACAGCATTAGTGGAAACAGTGCAGGAAAAAAGAAGAGGAATGTCAACAGTGCTTCACAACCCAAATACTTAAAGTGGAGAAAAAATGTACCGTCGCAAGGGAAATATTTTGGCATTATGTTGGAAGGATAAGCATGATGTGTAAATGATCAGTACTCGACACACAGCAGAAATTGTTGAATTTACAGATAAACAAGGACATGAACTCACCAAGCCAGCAGCTATAGTGAACTACAACAAAAAAAGAGTTAATGTAGACTTGTCAGAACAGCGCAATTCATATGGTATGTTTGAGCACAGAACTGTAATATATTGCCACAAAGTGGCCTGTCATATGATACTGATGTGTGTATCAAATGCATGCATCAAGTACAACCTGGTAGCAAGTGACCACTACTCTGCCTCTTTGAATGAGTTCTTGAGGAATGTCTGTAGCGACTTGGCAAGTGAAAAACACTTTCTAGAAAGGATCCCCATATTTCCAGGTAAGAAGAAAGCTCAAAGGAGATGTAAAGTTTGTGCAGAAAAAGTATAAAAGATACTGGAAAAGTAAGGAAAAAGACACCTTTAACCTGCAATGTTACTTTTGTATTAAACCTTGTTTTGAGGTTTTATTTATTTAATTATTTTATTTTGTTACATGCCCACCAACAGTCTAGGGAATTAAGCGGTGGGCACCACATATACAAAAAAAAGGACAAATGTAGTCACTGCAAGTGCCAACCGGTAGGCACCACACAGGCAGGCACCATCTGAACAAGAACACCCCAAAAAGTAGGCACTAATTGGGCAACCTGCATAAGCAGACTGAACCACGCACTTGCAGGGACTACAACAGACACACACACACAATCAAAAAAATTAAATAGAAAAATGGTTGGACAGACAGGCTCATTGAAAATTTAAAAAAAAGTACATAACATTGAATAACAGCAAAACATAAAAGATAATTTAGAACAATAACATTAACTCAAAGGTAAAAACTAAGCAAAGTATAATTATTTAATTGTCAAAACATATCAAATTTGTTAGTGTTCAAAATAATCTGTAAAAAATATCGTTATTGTAAAGTGTACACAAAGTTTATAATAAGAGCACTCTAATCCTAGTATTATAAAATTCATATTTGCAAGTGATTTTGGAATTATAACAATAAAAAAAGGGAGTCTAAATAAGCTCTGTGATCTAACAGGTAAATTAACGTAGGCATAATTAATTTGACAGCGAAAGTAGTGCTTTGTGACGACTATTAAACTTGAAAAGAAAAGGTGTGTAATATCTATTGTCTAATGTCAACCGGCAATTGTTATTTCACATTCAACACCAGCAATTGGAATTTCACATTCAACACCATGATTTTGTTTGGTTTCTAATTATTCAATTACATAATGTAAAATTACTGGTTTTTAAATCAGTAGCATCTACAATAGAACTGTACAGTTTGCAGAAATGAATTCCATTTCTTACCTATTCAATTTCTTACTGTATTTGTATTTTGAAATCTTCAATGATATAAAAATTCTTTAATCATTAAAATGTTATTTTGAGTACATTTATGATTATCATGAGATGTTTTGAAGTAATTTTTGGTTTTGTTAAATTTTTATGATGAAATTGAAAAATGTATTGACATTGTTAGGGCCTGCGGCCGTTTTTAGCTCGATATGTCACCACCCTCCTACTCCTCTTCCTTCGGTTCTGTGCATTCGAATCTCCCGCAGCTGACGTGTGCGTGTGTGAATGCCCGGCAAGAGGCAGAGTCAAGCCAGTGCTTCGTCCCCTCCTAATTTGTATTTAAGTATTATTATTGTATTTGGTCCCTAGTTTGCGTATTTAAGTTCAGGGCATAATACTGTAATTCATTTGTTTTCTTTTCGGCAAAAACGCTAAAGGGCCGCTACTGCCTCAGACTTGCGGAAGGCCATCCAGTAACTTTAACTTTATTTAATTATTTCTTGAGTAAATCAATTATTACGTGGTTGCGGTTCATGAACCGCCAGAGTAAAATGTTAAAGGGATTTTTGTAACTTAATTAGTTTTATTAAATATGCCATGGCACGATACAGCTGGGAATAACGGTACTATCCGTCTTGCCCCGTGACGTCATTGTCCTGCCACCCCGGCGACCATCGCTCAGCCCAGTCGTTTCGCATCACCACTCTGCACTCTGCACTCAGAGGACTTCAACTTCATTATACTGACCTGGTAATTCTGTTCTATGTAATTTTTTCTTAATTGTCTTCGCTATCCTCGGAGCCTACTTCGGGGTTTGGCTGTTTAATTAATTACGTGTAATCCGTAAGGAATTCAGAAAGCACCACGAACGTAAAGTCCGAACACGTGGTGGCCGGACAGCCCGTAAACCGATCGTGCCGCAAGGCTTTTAAACAGTTTAAACCTATTTTGTAGTTCTTTATGTAACGCGCTCAAGCGGGAATTGTACCATGAAGACTATAATAAATCACAACGTTATCGGACTTGTCTTTTTTCCTGTTTGACCACGTGTGCACTCCAGGTTGGCGTGTGGGATGCCATAAGAGCCCACGGCATTATTTCATAGCGTGCCCGTCGCTGAGAGCGGGTCCAGGTCTATTATTCTATAGGTAGTGTACGGGGGTCGAGTCATGTCCCCACACGGGCGACGTCACACCAGAGTTAAGAGTCTCATCCGGGTCCGTGCACCTTAGACACAGTGGCGCCCTTCATATTTAACATTTCTCTAACGCCCCGACAACCCCCGGCGACATCATTATATTTTCCACTTTTTACTTTCACCAAAATCATGGTCTTTTGTGGTACGGTTTTAATTTATAAATAACATGTCAAATATAAATTTTTTATTAATATAAATTAAATTGAAGTGATAAAATTTGTTTCTCCATGGGTAAATTTTATCTCTGTTAGTCTTAGAATTTTATTTTTGAAAACACCTTAAAATGGCCAGTACTGAGAGGTCATGCATTAAATGGGCAGCAACAAAAGTGTTCGAGTGAACACAAGCTGTGATTGGGTAAATTTTATCTCTGTTAGTCTTAGAATTTTATTTTTGAAAACACCTTAAAATGGCCAGTACTGAGAGGTCATGCATTAAATGGGCAGCAACAAAAGTGTTCGAGTGAACACAAGCTGTGATTGGCTGCTGTCTTGTAATATCACAATGCCAAATTCATTTGGTGGAAACAGAAACTTTCCTAAAGCAAAGGTGGAACAGCGGTATTGCATTCCAGAGGACCTGACTTCAAATACCAGTATAACCATCCTGACTTTAGTTTTTTATGTCCTGGCAAGTGCTCTGATCATTCCTTGAATTAAACCATGGCCAGTTTCTTCCCAAAATTCATATTTTTTTCATGGTTATTTTTGTTGTATATGTTTTGACATCATCCAGGGGCTACGCTCCATCGAGCCCAATGAAACTCACCATTCCTAAACTGTTCCTATCTCTGTTTTGAGGTCACAGACACGTGCAACGAATGATGTGTGCATGAGCCACTTTTGAATAGCGTGCCAATTAGCGAAGAGGGGTGGGAGAGTACAGTAGAATAAGTGCCACATACCCTAAAAATAAAATTTGTCCCTTCTCTCTCAACCACAAAGGCGTTTTTTTTTTGTCTGCAGACATATAAACTTTTAATATGTATCTATTTTCACAAGCTGCCAGGTGGACTCAATAATTATAACTTCACAATATTTAATACTTGCATTTAGAATTGTGTAAAATAAAATTCAAAAATTGGCTTGTAAATGTTTCATTGAAGATATTGCAAAAACGTTCAGTGTGGATAATGAAGAAAAGTGTAAAGAAGGCCCACAATGTTTCACAAAGTCCAAATGACATTGACTGTGTTACAGTAAAATGATATTATCGCAAATATGGGTTATATCCTTTTATCAGAACACAGTCGATATGATAACGTAAATATTTTAACGAGTGTTACTATTTTCATTGCCAAAATAATTATTACGTAGGCTTGTAAAAGTTTTAGTAAAAATTTGTAAGTACTGAAGTGACACACTGCATGTAACAAGCTACATTGTCTCTGCTTCAAAGCAGGAATTACTGACATGGTATCCACCTGATCATCTAGTATACTATACATACAAATCATTGTTGCCCATATGGTTGGTACATGTGTTTATAAAAATTGCAGTCCAGTCCATACTTTATAATTTTTATAACTTACATGTCTTTCATGTTAAAGAAACACTAGTTAGACCAACAACTTGTGAATGTATCCAGATTCACTCATTATATCTGTTTTTATTAAGACTTCCAAATATTTTTACAGATTAAATGGACAGACATAAAAAACTAACGTGTAAAAACCAACAATACATTTGACGACAACCGGGCCTGCGCCCCAGAAGCCTGGTCAGCCTCCGCCACCTTTCCCCTCACCCCCCGTCCCACTTCCCACACTGGCAGTCACACCGTTCCGAAAGTACGTAGTTGTGTGTTTAAATAGCGTGCCACAAACTACCACAAGAGGGTGCTGTAGCGACAGTGCGACGTCCCCCTAAATACATAATAAATACATTGTAAATTTTTTTTACTTTCCCCCCCTGTATTTGTGTCACCACTGACGGGCGGGAGGGTTTTGTTTTTGTATAATATGTAATTTTATTTGTGTAATATAAATACGTTGCCAGGCAGACCAGAGCGGACCCGAACGTGAGCCGAAGTCGGCATTTATTTAAATATAATAATTTAATTACTGTTTGTTTAATAATAGTAGAACCGTGGGAGAGCGTGCTATAATTATAGAAGGGTTTTTGTGTTTGTCATATGTAAGATTTCAAGGCACTTAATCATAAGAGCGTAACAGTAATCTGGCCAGGCGGGACAGCACCATGTTGTTCCGAGAGAGCCCAGTGCTCAGCCAGTTCTACGCCGCCAACGACCGAGGCAAGACACAGACTTCCGCATCCGAGAACTTCACTCTTTGTTCACTGACCATTAGTTCCGTTTTTTCTTAATTAATTCCAAATCTCTTTCACACTATCCCCGGGACTGTTTATTTAAATCATTTTTCGACTCTTAACGAGATTTTTTAACGCTTCTTAAGTAATAACTTGTGCGGCCACGTACGTGGACCTTATTCCCATAATCCGATTAAGTGCCTTGGGTCTTGGAACCGTATCCTCGTGAAGCCGTGTATGGGAGTACGCGCACACATTAAACACCTTATGTATAACTGTCTTATTTTTTAACCTACCACGTGGCGACCTATACCTCGTGAGCAGGCGTGTGGGATGCCTTGAGAGCCCACTGTTAATTCGTATAGCATAAGCGTGCCCGACGCTGAGAGCGGGCCAGGTCTGAGCATATTACGGGAGGTAACCGAGGGTCTAGTCTTGCCTCACACGGGCGACGTCACACCCTGAGACGGATCTCAGCCGGGTCCACGTGCCCTTCCACGTGGTGGCGCCCACTATCTATCATTACCGTAAAGACCCTCTGAAAACCAAACCGTGACATTTTTTTGTACAAAATTTTCGTTATAGTTAATTCACAACAGTGGTGACAAATCAGTACCTCACTGTCAAGTGAAATGTTAAAAAAATTTTCAAAGATTTTATCTCAAACAAGTAATACTTTACTTACTCTAAATCTGTACATTTTAAAGATTTTTCCTTGGTGCACCAGGTCCCAGAGAGAGATTCAGGGATTCATCCACCATCTTGGATGACATCATCGCCATCACCTTGGACCCACTATTTTGTATTTTCTAGAACCTTAGAACACCATGCCTCTCCATCCAAGATGGCACAAGACCAGAACTTTATTATTAGGAAACTGGGGTATGACACCAAGTCAATATTTATCATCCTTAACTCTGAGGATAAACTTATTACATTTTCCAAGCAGTTGGGTAATAATTTTGATGCATAATTTGGAGACACATTCCGCTTCATAAGCCATGGTCTTGCCTCTCTCGCCGAGTTTTTGCTTGCAGACAGATGTGTTAGCATTGCAGCATTTGTCATGCCTGATGAGGTCGGTTACCCGCAAGGGTGTCTTCCCCTACAATTACATTGATTCAGTTAGTAGAGTAGACTGTATGAAACTAGCCTTCTTTCCATTGACATTTTCTATAATGTTCTCACAGATACTGAGATTTCCAAGGCAGACTACGACCATGCTAATAAGGTCTGGGACAAGTTTTAGTGCACCACTTTAGGTGAGTATGCTGACTTGTACCTGAAGACTGATGTTCGTATTCTGGTAGACATTTTCGAGAATTTATGCAGTCTGTGTTTGAACACGTATCAACTAGACCCCTTGCATTACGTCTCATGTCCTGGTTTTGTGCTTGATGCTATGCTCCATACTACGGGGGTAAAGTTTGAACTGTTAACTGATTATGACATGTACATGTTTGTGGAGGCAGGTATTCAGGGCGGTGTAGCACAATGAGTCAAGCGGCATTGTACAACTAACACCACATACATTCCTGAGACCTATGATACATCAAAGCCATCTACTTTCTTGGAGTACGTAGCGTAGATGCCTATAATTTGTATGGCTGGGCAATATCACTGCTGTCACCTATCTGCTGTTTCAAACGGCCTGATACAGATATTGATGTTATATCCATAGCCAAAGATTTTCCCACAGGCTACATTTTAGAATGTGATGTGGAGTATCCGCATGACAGTATGCAGAATATGCCTATATGGATACCGATAGTTTCATTTACAAGATCCATACTGCCGACTTCTATTTGGACCTCAAAGCCCATCCAGCATTCATGGCAGAGTTTCATACCAGCTGCTACCCCTCCAGCCACCCATGTTTCTCCCTCACCAACAAGAAAGTTGTTGGCAAATTCAAAGACGAGTGTGGGGTCAGGTCATGAGCGAAACTGTCAGCCTGAGAGCTAAGTTGTATGCCAACCAGTGTGGTGATGAGGTTGAGAAGAAGGCGAAGGGCATCCAGCACTGTATCGTTAAAAACCGTATTGTATTTAGCAACTACCTGGATGCATAGCAGGCTCACCACGCACAGCGGGTTGGGGTTAGAGCCATCCGCTCGAGGCAGCACATATGGTATATTGAGTATAGCAACAAGCATGCCTTAACGTGGGAAGATGATAAGCGACAGGTCTGTGACGATGGCATCCATACGCTTCCACATGGCTACGTTTCTGATGATGAGTAATGGTTCATTACTGTTGCAAATACGTTTAAGTATTTATGCTTTCTGTCATTTTTCTTGATCCTGATTTTTGTTAATTAACACTTTCGTTTTATTTCATTGTATATGGTTTTGTCTTCTTAAGTGTTTTTGATTTCGCTGCTAGTACTTTGTTTCATTGTTCTGATTTTATGTGTTTATATTTTTGTTTTATTTTCATTTAATTATTTCATTTATTACCTTTTTTGAGATTTTTTATATATTTTTCTTGCTTGTATATAGTTACATATATGTATCTGATTTTTGTTTGTTGACTATGTTTTTTTTTTTTGGTTTTCACTGTTGGATCTCATTTATTTACATTGTTGTCGTATCCATTTATTCTTTTTGTTTTTTGTTGAAAGGTGTAAATACTTTAGTTCTTTTGTTTGGCATTCTGTATAGTGCCCTACTGCAGCCTGTACCTCATTCAGAGTTTGATATAGCCGGTCCCCAACCGCAAAGAGTGGGGGGAGAGAATCCTCTGAACTATGTTATAATGAAAAAGATTTTTTTAGTGTGAGGATGTAACTGCTACAACCTAAGGTGGCAGCTGAGTGGGGCTGCTGGCTTCCAGTATCGCTCCCTATGTGATGCATTCCTGATAGCTGCATGACTGACATCTGGCTGTGAAGTCATCCGAAGCCGCAAGATGACATCCTACGAAGTCACCTCCTCACCCCTCTCCTATGTCCATTTCATTCTGTGCTTAATGGATCCCCTTCCCCCTAACCTACAAATCTGTTGTGAAAGGAAGCTTTAATTAAGTTTTTTTTCTTATTTTTCAGTCTAATCTGTGATCGTTGGTACTGAGCGCTCGTCTCCTGGTTGGTGCTCCCACTGGCTACACAACAGCACATCAACAAAAACAGTCTCTCTCTGCCGAGCAAAACCATCTATGCTGCGATGATTACAATTCTCTGCCGATAACTAGTCTCAGCTGATTACTGTGGCCTTTGTGGGTCTTTAGGTATATGAAATTAATAAATTTTTTAATCTATACGTTTAAATAATGATGTGTTTTTGTTTCATAATACATCATTCTTTTCTACTAAACCTTTAATACAAGTACTATAACAAATGGTAGGATGTAAGAATTACCTATGTCATTGCCTCTATAGTGATACCTACATTTACAATGTATTTTTCTTGCATACAGTATGGTATAAAAAACAGAAAAAAGGACATACATTCAAACTAACAAGATTATTAATATTTTATTTTTTAATAAATATACTATGCTACTTCTAAGCATACTATGCTTATATATTCAAAACTATATGAAAGAGTATTTCTATACCTATCACTATATAAGATTATGTATAATTTTATTGGATGCACTATGCCTCTCCATCCATGATAGCATCATTTTTAATTCAGGGTGGCGGGGGATGTGATGCATTGCTTGTGCGCTCTGTGCATGTATGGGAACGAGTCTTAGCTGACGAAAAGCACATTCAATATGGTACTTCCTAGCAGCACTAAAGATCGTAGTGCCCTCTGTTTTTGAACTTTGAATGTGACGCACTCTAGCAGACGACACAACCATTCAATATGGCCGACTGTGGCGCGCTCTGGTATCCTGGGCTGGGATTAAATTTAGCGCTCCCTGCTGTGCATGACTAGTACTTTATGACATACTTTAAGAGCATATGTTCCTTATTTATTTCTTCATTCTCCAACTAACCTACTAGCCTAGTGGTTAAGATCTCTGTCTGTCAACCACAACATGTTTGTGTCCCCTGGTTTGGGGCTCGGCCACTTCACTACACGTTTTTTGTATGGAAAATAAATACCACTAGCACTACCGCCTTCAAGATTCAGTATTAAGATGGCGGGCCACCAGCAGACCAAAACAAGATGGTGGCTGATGTTGCAATCTAATTTGAAAATAACAGAATTTTCAAAACGTTGTTTTTCACATCCAAGATGGCGGCTATAATGAAATGTGCAACGGTGTTCCAATATAGAGGAAAGTTCTAGAAAATACAAAATGGTGGGTCCAAGGAGGTGGCGATGGCATCATCCAAGATGGCGGACGAATCCTTAATTACGCCCTGGAACCCGGTGCACCAGGACCTACCTTTTCACCTACTAATTTGTGCCATTTTTATGAATGTAAAAAGTGGGAGACAGTTTTTCTGCACTGAGGCACAAGACAAAAAAATTATTTTGTTAGTAACATTTACATAGATACACAAAAATATTTCAAACAAACTGAAATAAATCATCAAAAATGGTAGGCCTATAAGAAATAAAAGAAAACATAAAAATCATGCATGTTCCAACACCGAAAATTAACATTGTTATGAAAAGATCAGTCATGATCAATCATTTTTATTCTTACTGCGTCATAATTTAAAATTTTTGTTGATTGAGCAGTAATCACAGATCTACCTATCATATGTGGTGCAAGCTTTGCCTTCCATGCCAACTAAGGTTTCCCCACACAGCATCAAAAAAACAATATTGCACTCATGAATAGCAACATAAACAGACACATAATGAACTTTTCACTAAATTGGCTATAATGTTTAAAAAAAAATTTTAAAACACAATATTATCACACAAAATATTCAGAGTAACAAAACGAAAGGACACATTTAAGAGTACGGTCAAGTCTACGCTTACAGCAGATTAAAACATCAAGCATGGAAGCTTAAAGTACTCTTAAACGAGCTATTCATCAATTGTTTGATGCCATGTTCTATGTCATCTGTTTATTTCTAGGTTAAACAATAATGCCAGCTGAAAACGTTAAGAATGAAATGGAATGGTAGTGTGTGGTTGGTATAATGAGATAAAAGATAATAATTATTTCCAAATTTACATTTGAATTTTCTTACATTAACCATTAATTAGGTAGAATATTTTTTTCTTAAAATATGTAACTATTTAATATTTTTTAACTTTTCATAGAATTTAAAATTACTCACATGACCTTACGTTACTTCTCATATGTGAATCTTAAATTGCAACTAACTTTTGAAAGATAAAATTACAAAAGATATCCCTTTACAAACCTTAATAAAGATAACAAATGTAGAATCATAAAAGTGAATTCTAGTAAAAATTAAATCATTAATGGATACTATGTTAGTTCACAATAAATTTAATTGAAATGACCTACACAAATGGAGCATATGACTTTAAATACATTTAAATGTGTAAAAAAAACTTCTAACATTTTCTACATAATAACAGCAAATCTTAAACCCAACAAACAAATTTCTAAAGTTCACATCTGATAACTTTTATGTTATTTATTATGGAATTTGTTACATGCCTATCCACAGTTATACAAGTTTTTGAACTAACAACCTTGGCACAACTAAAGGTCCATATTAAAAAACTATCAACTGACAATATATATTTTAATTTTTGATCATAACATTCATATGCACTGTGCACCAAATTTAATTTATAATAGTTAGGCTAAAGCAGAAAAAAAATTGTAATTCCCTCAGTATCTAATAAAGCTTCTCTAGAAGTTCTGTACTATTCTACATAAACATACACCTAATAACTTTGAACTAAGTACTCTTAATTAAAAGTCTGCATAACCATGGTCAGAAGTAATTACTCAAATAATGTTCTTAGTTTAAAAAGAACACCGAAAGGAATCTTAATGTAATTTTAATTCAGATTTTTTAACACTAGCATTAATTCCCATTGTAATGTCAGCAGATAAGTATTGAACTAATAACATAAATATATTTTTCATTATTTATCCATGTTATACTTATATTTTGACTCTGGTGACAATAAACAACATACTGTAGGTATTTTGAGCATGTTTGATTGTAAAATTTCAATTAAAAATAAGGGAAATTTAGCAATCCTATTTTTCCTTTAAAGTCAATTTAATCAAAAAATAAACAAAAAATCTTTCTGCTAGTACTAAACCAATATTACATTAGCATCTCTGAAAAAATAAACATTCATTAACAAAAAAATTCCTAACCCCGCAGGCGCCCCCCCCCCCCCCCCCCCCCCACGCACGCACGCACGCACACACACACACACACACACACACACACACACACACACACAGAGAGAGAGAGAGAGAGAGATACATGAATGTTTCTTTATTAGTCCCGTATGCATTTCTATACCATTCATCCAATTGCGATGAGTGTTGTTGTGTGTATGCCTGCAAAGGTTTCTGAATCAGTACAACCATTTTAAAATGCATGCGAATCTTTTAACAGATGTGTGTATTTCATCTAGTTTAGCGGCAATTCGTGTGTTTTCGGTGTATGAGTACCCATGCAGACCTGCCAACATTCAAATTTAAAAAATCATGAGGTCCTCGATAAAAATTTTCAGGCCCATAAATACAGGTTAGATATAAAAAAAACAACAAATGAGAATCTTTAAATTTAAGTGACATACCTGTACATATGTCACATGGTCTCCGCTTCAAAATTTATTTCAACAAATTATAGGTTGCAGATTTAATTTAGTTGAACATAATTTAGCGCTGTCGTGTAGTGATCATGCAGGGCCGCAACTAAAAAAGATGTAAAATAACATTCTGCTCGTGTAACACTATTATCACTGTTCACAGCAAAATTAATTTTTTTTTTATTGGAAGCAATACACTTCAAGTGTTAGTTGTGTTTTTTTGTAGCGACATGTTTCACAATGTCTCCTCTTCCACTATGCGAGATAGAAAAATCAGCACGGCACATGCTACAAAAGGCAAAATTGCTTCCTCTACGTGACTCGAGTATTTATGGAAACTGGTTTCTGTAAGCTATCGTAAAACTTGTTTTGTAACTTTTACGAACAAAATCTTGGGGCCCTGAAAAATCGTGAGGAAACACTATTTTGGCGTGAGGGCGTGAGATGGACCTTAAAATCGTGAGCCTCACACCAAAATCGTGAGAGTTGGCAGGTCTGGCCCATGCATGACAGAACTGAATTGAATTAAAACTAAACAGTAACATTTCAGTTTGTGACATAACCAATAGGTGGTGCATGAATCACTTCAACAAATGTGTTGACGACACCTGGCTCTCTGACCCCTGTTGCGAGTGATTCCCTGTCGTGACGAGAGCGCCGGCCAGCCTAAAACTCGGGGAGTAAACGGGTTCTCACCTTGTGGCTTACAACAGGGGGCCAGGACAACAGCAACCCCTCGAGTTGTCGGCCGCTCGAGGCGCCATTTAGTTCGGTCTATGTATGTCCGTAGTTCTGTCTATGTCGTTAAGGCACTGGCTGCTAAACGGCGAACCACTCACTACTCTCTAGCGCCAAAGCGTGGAGCAGCGCTCAGAGGCGTCCGTCGCGGTTGAGAGACGAGCTACCACTGACTCGCACGCACTGAGGGGAGGGGGACTCATGAGATGCATGGGAGACAGTACACGGTCCGGGTCCGATGACACCGTCGTTCGTCACACCAGCCGCCGCGCTCAGCTGCGTTCACCGCTCGAAGCACCACTCAAAGCACTTTGTTACACTCATGCCAGGACCAGATGGCTATGGGCAACAGCAGGCCTAGGGACCAGAATGGACACGACAGCTGTCATCAGTGTGTATTTCAAATAGTTTAGCAACAGTTTGTGTGTTTTCTGTATGCATGACAGAATTGAATAGAATCATATACAATCAGCGACATTTCAGTTTGTGTGTTACATATGTGGTGTTGATTGTGTATTTCCAATTTCCAGACGACATTAGATAATAGATATCACACACATTTTATCTTCTTTTTCCAAGTGAATTTGTAATAGTCATCACAAAGCATTACTTTCGCTGTCAACTCAATTATGCCATCCAAATGGCAAGCAATTGGTCAATCTACACCACAAGCACGAAAAAAAAAGGCATCACGAGCTTCAGAAAGAAAGGAACGATGGGAAGCATGACTGGAAACCATTTGAGTATGCACTGCTCAAACCCATTCATCTGAAATAGACGAGAAATGGGGAGTAAGACTGGAAACTGCTTGAGCATGCAATACTCAAGCTTGTTTGTCTGAAACATTCTCGCAATTGGAAGTAAGACTGGATACCATTCAAGAACACACTGCTCAATCCAGATGATCACTGCACGCTGATTTACATCTTGGTGCATTCCATTATGATGCTAATAATGATTACAGTCTTCATCCAAGTGTGGTTATTCGAAAAATGGATCAATTATGCATGTGTTGCAGTGCCCTCAAATCTTAGAATGAAACACCAGGAATGTGCTACGCAGGTGAAAAAATGAAATTGACAATCACATTCGCCACTCGAACCATTACCAACATTGGTATCTTGACACACGCCAATTGAAACATTTTTCTGGCAAACATATGCAAGTACAATTCATGTTTCGAAATGACATTGTTTGGTGCAACAAATATTGTGTGTGAGAATTACATGTCAACATTCAAAGTTTGAGTGGCATTGCAATGCATGCTGGTACTCACTAGTTCATAATAAAATATATGTAAATGTATATACACTATCTACCTCACTCAGAATTAACAAGAACAGTTGCACAAACTTTAAGTACTGGTGTGCAGACACTATTACAACTACCATTACCATTACATTGAGTGTTTCCAGATCACTGCACCTAACTTCTAGGAGTGATAGAACCAAACCAATTTTGTTGTTTTATGAGAAACAATTTTTGTTTTAAAACTAACTTCTATAGACTCCTTGTTATGACACATACATCATATAAATATCCTTCCCACAAGGTAGGTACGAAGTTCACATGTGTAGAAGAGCCGTGTGGTCTCCTTTCTTAGTTTAGCCAACCAAAATCTACTAAATTTCTTCCAGTAAGGCCATATTAAGATTCAAGCATTATTATGCTACACATATGTAAATTGAATCAAGACATCATGGACACTGGGTTGGGAAAACTTGCAGTGTTTTAGGATTTGAAACATTTAAAACAAAGCTGGGGATCTATGTTTTAACATCAGCTGCATGATTTTGTTAAAATGTGTTATGCATAACTTAAAAAATCAAAAGAGAAACATTCTAACATTACAACACTACTAGAGTACCTATCCTTTTACTTCCCAAAAGGTAGGCAATAGACGATTCGTAACTTCTGCTTGTATCACTAACTGCTATTTTTTTTTCTATGACAAGTCTGTTATGGTAATGCCTAGCATTGTAAAGAAGAGTCTAAAAGATTAGTTTTCTATACAAAGTTAGTTCGTGATAAAATAACTCACCATCCCTGTAAGTATAATGCAATGTTCAAGTGAACACTTGGTACATTTATTATGTCAGCTGTGACTAGCCTTTGAATTATTAAGTTTTCACTACAAACTTCCATTCCAGGGCTTACTATCTCCTGACTGACATTACCTCCACCTAATTTAGCTGTAGACCTCTAGTCTACTGGGGCCTGGATCAAAGTACCGTTCATTGCAGCCACAAATAGCTAGGCAGGTGAATTACTATCATAGCTTCAAGCTGAGAGGTAAAATATTGCTTAAGACTTAAGAGAAGTATCCAATAACAACATTCGCAGCACTCATTTAATCCTAAAAAGAGGCAGGCATCTTATGTGATTTATAGCCCACATGTTTCCAAATTGCCAGTAATGCACTTTATCATGTTATCAGGACAGTTTAGAACAACTACAACACAGGAGGTTACTAAAGGTTGGAGTCAAAAGAGGCAAGATAACAACCAATCAATTGTCGTGGTTCGGGTTTCGAGAGGGTCGCTACTGTGTTTGGTAATGGGCGCCACCACGTGGAAGGGCACGTGGACCCGGCTATCATCCGTCTCAGGGCGTGACGTCGCCCGTGTGAGGCAAGACTAGACCCTCGGTTAACTCACGTAGTACACTCAGACCTGACCCGCTCTCAGCGTCGGGCACGCTTATGGTATAACACGTAATAGTTGGCTCTCCAGGCGTCCCACACGCCTGCTCACGAGGTATAGGTCGCCACGTGGTCGGTGCAAAAAAATACAAGGAGACAATTAGAATTAATACGTTTAATACATGCGCGTACTCCCATACACTGTCTCAAGAGGTGCGTTTCCAAGATCCCAGGCACCTAATCGGAACACGGGAATAAGGCCCACGCACGTGGCCTGCACAAGCGATTACTTAGAACGTGAAAAGACTCGTTAAGAGTTGAAAAATGATTATGTTAAACAGTCCCCTGACCGAGGCAGGCCCCGGGGATACGTGAAAGAGATTTGAAAGAATTAAGCAGAAAACAGAATTAATAGTCAGTGAACAAAGAGTTAAGCCCCCAGGTGTGGAAGGCAGCGTCTTACCTCGGTCGTTGGTGGCGTAAAACTGGCTGAGCGCCGGGCTCCCTCGAAGCAACATGGCGCCTTCCCGCCTTCTCAATTTACCATTACGCCTTTCTGATTAAGTGCCTTGTAATCTTATATTAAGAAATAAAAAAACACTCTTAAAATTAATACACGTTCTCCCACGGCTCTATTACTTTTTAACCTAGAGTTATTAATAAATTAAATTATGTACACATGTCAACTTCGTTCGTGTTCGGGTCCGCTCGGGTCCGCCCGGCAACGTCTTTAACTTACATACTAAAACTCATATTCTAAACAAAACAAAAACCCTCCCGCCCGTCAGTGGCAACACAAATGTGAAGTGGTCGGTGCGCTGTGATTGAACTTCGCGCCGCGCGGCGGGCTTTGGCACTCCTTCCCTTCCTCCTTTTCCCCCCCTCCCTGCGTCTTGTGCTGTGCTTGACTTCCCCTCTTGAGGTGTCCGCGCATGCGCGTGGCGCCCTCTGTTTTACTTAAAACTGCGTGTATTGCCTTGAAGGCTCTTCTTGTTCGTTAGCACTCAGGTAGATTGGTCGTGATAACCAGTCGGTGCTGGTTATGCGCTGATTTAAGCATGTAGGTCAGATAGTTGATTTAGAGAGAGTGTGACAGCGGGGAGAATGCACGTAAGTGTTTGTAAGGTGGTGATCCTTACAGTCATGTAATTGGTAACTGGCCATAGCTAAACGCTAAATTGTTTATTCGGCCGTCACCGTCTAAATTCCATTTGGCATTTTTACCCTATTCCTTTTTCTTTGATTAATTGCTCTCTTTGCTATGTGTAGTTAGTCTGACGTTTCTCCCCGTCATGTCTTCACTCTTCATTAGGACTTGTCTTTCGCTTTTACGTGATGTATGTAATGTGTTAATTTGTTACATTTGTTGGATTTTCTTTTGATGTCATGCTTTAAAGTAAGTTTTATACTGCCTAGTGTAGGTTAGGCCGCGGTCGCCTGCATGTCCATTTACGGGTTTTGTACTGTCTAATGAGGCATTAGTCTGTGCTAACGACATTCTTGGTCGCTGTGTGTTAATTTAACTATAAAGTATTCTTTATTACCCAACACTATCCAATACTATTTGTCTAAAGTAAATACTAACGTATTTGAAACATAAAATTACGTTCACGTATTTTGCCGTGACATTTGTACTACTGCTTTTGTTGCTAATTAATCAGTATTAATTTATATGTGAAAGAATGGTGTAATTGTATGAGGATTTACATGAGGCTTTTGCCCTGGATTAAACGAAATGAGTTAATTTGAATACTTGCTAATTTAACCTTTGCATCTATTCTTGGCTATAATTAATTGGAATACCCTTTTGAACACAGTTTACTCAGCTCAAATTATTTTATTAATTTTTAAGGATTGTGTTACACGCGGTTGAAGGTTCTCGTGAAAGAACTTCACCTGTTGACACTTTCCTATGAAGCTCATGGAAGCCTTCAAATGAATGGGGAAAAAATAAAAAGCTATACAATATAATTATTACAAATTTAGGGGGATGTCGCACTGCCGCTACAGCACCCTCTTGAGGTAGTTCGTGGCGTGCTATTCAAACACACACACACGACTACGTACTCGTGACGGAGCGGCTGCCAGTACGGGAAGTGTGACGGGGGGTGAGGGGAAAGGTGGCGGAGGCTGACCAGGCTTCTGGGGCGCAGGCCCGGTTGATGTCACAATATGCCTGCTGACTACTGTGATAGCCACAAGTGAAACAATTCCAAGAGCATACTTTTTGCTGTTTCAAAGCCATTTTGTGTCTGAGAACGCTAAAACATTTTAAGTATGTAGCTTGCTATGAAACTAAAATAATCACAAAAACTCTTCTTAATAATTAATAAACTAACACCCTGCCATGTGCTCAGTGATTACGGGACATCTTTGAGAAGTATCAGCTTGACAGCTTGTCACAAAGTTGACAAGATGTGTTCATTTGTTTCAACTATGGAATATAGTTTTATATTACAGGTTTCCTCTACATGTATAAATACAAGCACAGTTTGTATAGTCTTCCACTCTATTACAAAGAGTGAACTATATTTTAATGTCATGGTCATCCATGGTGGCAATGATTACTAACATATATTCATATTGTGAATGTGCCAAGTCGGTATGGAAGTAGGTAATTTAAAGTCAACTATAATCTTGGTATGTAGTCCCGGCACCTTCAACCTCTGTGCATAGCAGTGTGACACAAACTCTACTTTCACCTTTTTAATTATGGCTACAAAATATATGGCATAACCTACATCAAAAATAGCTCTGTGATGATTCCTGTTCATCGTGCCAGTATTCTCAAGAGCAACATGTTTTGATAGTTCATGTTTTTTCATTCATGTTTAGTTCATGTTCTGATAGTTTAAGCATGTTTTGAATCCTGTCATTAATTAATCTAAGTGGAAAAATAAATGCCAGTAAAAATAATACGAAAGCACATTTTTCAATCTCATATAGTAAATAACCTCACTGTTCTTTTGTCTATTATGTTGAACATTATGTTATTCCTCCTAAATTAACACCAGTGTTTCATTAATTCAAAATGTAAAAAAAAAAAAAAAATGGTTACAGTTAATTGAGAGTTGCATTATATCTATCCTATATGGTACACTAAATAATTTATACTTTAAAAATTAGAAGCAGAACAACTAAATATGTATTTTTGGCATGTTTATTAGAAAGCAGCAATTCATTAAAGAAGTTTTAAAACATTAATTTATACACAATAAAATTTTCTGTTACGTTTGTAAGGCCTGTTCATGATACTTATTCAGCAACTGTGGGCCAAATCATGTTTTCTCCTAAGAGTAATTTTTTTATTGCTGATATTACTTCAATTTGTAATATGTTTTTGGGTAACTAATCTGTACAATATTGATTATTTCAAACTATTTAATGATACTAAACAACACTAGTAGATCACTGGCATAAAATAAATGTTGGGTTAACACATTTCACAACATTAACAATAAATACAAAATGACTACGTAAAACTAGATGCATTGTGGGAGGAATTAGTTAAAAAAATTTAAAGAATGATTTTTCAGCTACGCCAATAGTTTGATTTATAAAGAAATAAAACAAAATTCTTCACATACAACTTTGGCCCTACAATGGCCTACTATAAAACTTCACAAATCTGCCAGCACAAGTAAAAATTATAACCATTTTGACATATAAGTCATCATCCTCGAGTATCAATTCTTATGTTATTACATGTATCATTGTGCCTTAGTAAATAAAATTGAGTCTTGTTTCACAAATACTCTTCCAAAGGAGACAACATGTTTTATGTTCTGTTGCTATAATAATGCACTATAATTAATAAAAGTTAAAATTACTACTTACAAATTAATATTCTTCCCATGAGCTCAGAAGCTGCCAGACACTGTTTCTCAAGCCAGTGGTTTCTCCTGAGAAATGTTTCCATTGCTCATGAAGACTTTACTAAAAGAAACCTCATAATCCATTCTCATACAAAACCAAATCATCAATATCCACACGATATTGTACCAGTACACACATTTCCCAGCAAAACACACCAAGCGGTGCAATGCAAAACAATCTCATGGTGCAACAAGCATAACCCTTTGCATAAAACCCATCAGACGTAAGATTCACAGTCCTGACCCAGATTTCCTTATCCACACAAAACATACAAGCAAAAATTCAACAGTTGAAAAAACACGTGAAACATTCACAAGGTAGCACTACAGTGCAATAAGCTACCTTGGGATGTGATGAGTCTGTCTCCTGATACGTAATGTGTGAGGGGTGTGCAACCAGAAACAGGAAAATGACAAACCCTCCAAAAGCAATAATAAGGCCTGGGATGATGAATGATAGGCCCCAGTCTGTTTCCACAAATTCGGCAGCAATCACAGAGCCCAGAATGTTTCCAACTGAGGTATGCGAGTTCCATATACCAAAAATCAACCCTGAAAAGGGAACAAAATAAAACATATTAACTAATGCAAGAAAATGTTTTTTTCGGAACACAAGGAGTTCCAGAAAACTGCTTCAGATAGTGGAGTAAGGAAGAATGCTATTAAGAGCATCAAACAAATAAGTAAAAAGCGTAATTTAATTCCTGCATGCAAAGTTTACCAGAAAGCTAGCATAAAGAACCTTCTAATTTATAAGTAAGAATTCCTAGAGCCCTCAGCAGCTATGGTTGTTATCATACCCTACTCACTAACAAAGCCAGGGCCAGCGGTTTGGTAGGATTGGTACTGATTTATGCAAATTTAGTAGTACCAATGTGGTTCGAAGCCCTTTGTAGTCTTCGAGGTTCCATCAATTGAAGCCATTGTAACAACTCAGGCCACTGCCCTCCCAACTTGTGAAATGGTTTAATTAATAACTTATTACAGTCCTCCATCATGTTCAGTACACTGGTTAGGTTTTCTAAAATCATTTAAATAACAGCTGTTTGTTCCTTTTAAGAAGTATTTGTGTGTTTTCCATAAATTTTATGAGCACATTGTTTCATGTAAGGTGATCCAATTATTATTTTTTTGCTTTATAGTAAAAAAAGCCTATAGCCTTTAATTTAAACTTATGTGTATAGTTATGTTTTTCTGTGTATTCACATATTTAAGTATTGCTTGTGTTTGCTTTGTTTGTAAATAAGCGTGTTGATGTACTTTTCATTGATATATTTTTTTGTTCTCACAATGGTTTTTGGTCTGAAGGAAAGCTGATGCATAGATGACCTGTTGCATAAGTATGACAAAGAAAGAGTCAAGAGTGTGAGAAAGGACTCGGGAGTTCTGTTGTAATGCGCCAAAATTGACTGGTAATTTTTAAATGTATTTTTGTGATTGGTTGAACATGATGTCACTAGTTTCCGTGACATTTCTTGGTGTAAACTCTGTTATGAAAAGCCTTGCAACGAGGTGCAGGAAATTCTATACTGCTGTGGTTTTGTAAGGGCTGTGCTGTGATTGGCTGGAGAGGTCACGCACCTGCAACTTCCTTCGGGCAGAGGCGGCTGCTTAGCCTCATTTATTTAGTCAGCGTCAAAACGAGATACAGAGAGGTCATGTGTTGGTCGTTGGTTCACAAATAATATATTTATGTGAGTTAATAGAGAATTTTTCAGCTGTGGTCCAGGCATTGCCGAAGATAAACAACATTATATAATTTTTGGAACTTTTTAATCAGAATTTTTGACCACAGTCGCAGGTATTTAGCCCACAACATAGATCGAGTGAAATTTGTCTTTGTTCTGAGGACTGAGTCCTTCAGCCTGTACCTTGAGTTTGTGTGAAACCACGGGACTTAATTGTGAATTATCTTTTTAATATTCATCCTTCGGTACCTACAGTGAAGAGTTTATGTACTACTTGTTTGTAAATTCTATATGTACTTGCTTTCATGGTCAGAAGATGGCCACCATATAGACTGTGAATTTTCTTCAGGTATTAACAAAAATACGTTATGTTTGTGTCTGAGAGACATTATTTCAGTGAAAGAATCGTCGACAGTAACATTTCTTGGGAACTAACATGATTTTTCAGCTCCTAAATGATTTATGTAGTGTTTATGAACATCCACTCCAGGAAAAATATTTTGAGCTAGTCAGAGTCTAGGGTGTGACACCGTTCTGTACATAAATTTTAGCGTTGTGCCAATACTCAACTCACAATTTGTAATTCAGAGATTTCCAGTTTTCATTTCAAATAAAAAAATTAATTTTGTATTTGTTAGTGTTAATCTGTTTTTCCTGTTGTGTAAAAGCAACTAGGGTCATTCATTCAATGTCAGTTCATCCAGGGCATGTAACCCATGTTTTTTGATTTTAATAAAAATTGGTTCAATTGTTAGGTGACAAAAAGCCATTTAAAATACAAAATTTTAGATTTTTATCTCAAATACATCCTGAGAAATCGAAGGTTCCTTTGTGACCATTTTTGGCCTAAAACAGGTTGTAATGACAGCATAAATTGGTCAGTATCTGTGTTTCCTTGCTTTGTATTTCACTGTAATACCAATATTTCAGAATAAGAACACTTTTCCTTGTATAAAATTCTCTAGAGAATTCAAATTTTGCCACCAAATTGCTATATCTAGAATGGTTTGTAAGTTATAACAGAATTATTAACATGACTGATGTTTCATGTATCATCTGCATCCTTTATTACAAAATAGACTGTAACTCAAAAGGCAGACCTCACAAAAAAATGAGATTGGTACTATGTGAAAGAGGAGGAAATTTTCTATAAGATACATTAAAAAAAAAATAGTGGCTTTCTGCTGGAGTGTTGAAAAACAAAATGAAAATGACTTGGTGATGTAAATGGGCCCCTAACAAAAGGCAGCCAGAAGATGGATGCAAAGAGGATCAATAATAAGGGTTGTGTATGTCCCATATTTTCTGCATATTACACAAGGATTTTGTGCAAATTTCAAAGCCTTTAATTACCTTCCCTGTGTTATCTGCAGAGCCATGTCATGTGACTGTACATATGTCATTTCTGCATGGAGTCTGCCTGCTAGCTATAAGAGAGGGGTTCTTTGATACTTGCTCTGTTCCCCTTGGCATTGGTTTTTTTTTCTGCTTTCTCAGAGGCAGTTGAGAGATAGGCCTAATATCTGGGCTGTCACAGCAAATGCAGTATAGTGGCCCATGAACAGAGGGGCAGAGGGGAGGAAAGCAATAAAGATAACCGGGTCAGAGATAAGTCGGGTCAGAGAAAAGGCGTGTGTCTGCCACCATGCAGACTACACTGTGTAGGCCAGTCTTACTGCACTGCCTGTGTATAATGTTAGTGGAAAGTCTTAGTTCATTATAAGTTGGATGAGAACTACATGGCTACCAGTACTACTAAAGAATTCTGTTCTGTTGGGAATGATATGCATGAAGAATGCCATAAAGAGTGTTATATTAAAACAAAAGGAATCAAAAGATTGGAATCACTTTCCAAAGATATTCAAACTCTTCTTGTGCTGAGAACAGGTATTTGTAAACATAATATTCACACCATATGTTTTCATCACAAATTGTTTTATATTAAGAAGTATGAAATGTTTCAGACATCATGTTGTGATCCTATGAAAGTGCATAGTTTTCCAATTAAGCATTCTTTGCGCACAATCTCTTTACAGTGTTACAGAAAATCAGCAGACAAGGGACTTAATTTAATTCCTGGTAAAAAATTATGCTCCTTATGTAGGAATAGGTTGTATAATATTCAAGAAGTAGGTGCACAGGTATCTTCAGAATCATCTGAAAGTGACGTTGCAGAGGGTTTAGAGATTCAAGCATCAAAAGAAGAAACCCGTAACTTACTTGACAAAAGTTTGGAATATTTGCAACAGTCACCAATAAAACTGCATGCTGTACCACAACATGCAAAAGAAAAATATGGGAAATGTAAAGTACAAGAGGTATCATCAGCTGTAGCAGACAAAATATCTAAAGTATTAGATGTACAGCTTCCAGCCACATCAACTAGTGAAAGTACAGAATTACAGAGGCATGGAGTGGAACAAAGGGCTGCCGATTTGGACCGTTTAGTAACTTTAATAAAGCAAAAGCTGCCCACAATGAATAGACAAAGAAAATTACAAATTCTTACCCTTATCCCTCAATCATGGTCCAGACAGAAGGCAGCAGAATAATTTGGTGTTTCAGAGTACATGGTAAGACAAGCAAGACAACTTACACTGGAAAAAGTAATCTGCGCATTAGTTCATCCCACAGGTGGGAAGAAGTTACCTGAAGAAACTGTGCAGGTCATTCAAGATTTCTATCAAGATGATGAGTTTTCCAGGGAAATGCCAGGAATGAAAGATAAAGTTAGTATATCCAAAAATGTTTACAATAAGAAAAGACTTTTGCTATGCAACTTGCATGAGCTGTATTGTTCTTTTAAGGCAAAATATCCATCTCTCAAGGTAGGGTTTTCAAAGTTTTGTACGTTGCTTCCTAAATGGTGTGTTTTAGCTGGAAGTTCTGGAACCCATTCCGTCTGTGTGTGCACTATACACCAAAATGTTGAATTACTTCTTCACTGTCTTGGAGTAGGTGAAAAGTATAGTTCACTTATTTTGTATCTTGTATGTGACATTTTAAATCCTGCCTGTATGCTAAGACAATGTGAGCAATGTCCTTCTCCAGATACTCTAAAGCAGCATCTATATCATACTTTAGACTGTGATCCAGATGATGTGATTGAATATCAACAGTGGGTCAGTACAGACCGAACACAATTACAAACCCTTACCTCAAGTGTAGAAGACTTTATGGAAATTTTAGTACAAAAAATGGAACTCCTCATACCCCATTCCTATACCACAAAGAAACAATCGAACTACCTCAAGCAGCTGAAAGAGAAAATAAGTGAAAGAGAAGTTATAGCTTTATTAGATTTCAGTGAAAATTTTTCCTTTGTTATCCAAAATGAAGCACAAGGATACCATTGGACCAATAGTCAATGTACAGTTCATCCAGTAGTCATTTACTACAAAAATTCAGACAATGCTAATTTGAAAACAAGCAATCGTTTTTTGTCAAATGATTTGGATCATGATGTTTCCATGGTGTATAAAACACAGTCAGAAATAGTCACATATGTTAAAAGACACCTGCCTCATGTAAAACACATACATTATTTCAGTGATGGTTGTGCTGCTCAGTACAAGAACTGCACGAATATCCTCAATTTGTGCCACCACACACAAGATTTTCAGCTCACAGCTTCTTGGTCATTCTTTGCCACAAGCCATGGCAAATCATCTTGCAATGGAATTGGGGGAACTGTTAAGCGACTGACATCAAAAGCTAGTCTTCAACGACCATTCCAAGACCAAATTACATCAGTGTCTAAGATGTATACCTATTGCAATGAACACATAACAGGTATTATCTTTCATTACATTGACAAGAATGATGTGGATGACGTTCGTTCGACTCTACAACAATGGTATACTATGGCAAAGACAATCCCAGGCACAAGAGGGTTTCACAATGCTTCACCAATATCCCAGTATGAAATAGGAATGAAGAAAACAAGTCAGGATAATGCATATTCCTTAGTTTTCAATTTCCCTACAGCAGCTAGCAAAGACCCTGGTGGTACAATATCAAAACTGTATACTGGTTGCTATGTGTCTTGTGTGTAAGACAAAAAATGGTTCGTTGGTGTTGTAAACAACATTGATAGGTCAGAAGAAGATGCTCAAGTAACCTTCATGCACCCTGCCGGTCCAAGTGCTTCCTTTTACTGGCCTTCACCTCGAGACAATGTGTGCTGGGTTGCTTTTGCACACATACTCAGCATCTTGCAGGCACCATCAACAAGCAGCTCTGGCAGAACTTACAGTTTTTTGAAAGAAGACTTTTGCAAGTGTGATATAGAATGGCAGCTTTATCAGAAAAGCAATGCAGTTTGCTAATTGCAAAAATTGGAGGATTGTGTCTGTAGATTCTAATTCATTGGCAATAGATTTGTGTAAGTAAGGAATTTTTTTATGTGTACATATAGCATTAGTAAGCGATTATCGAGTACATACATGTTGCCAGCAGAAAGCCATTTTTTTTAAATGTATCTTATAGTAAATTTCCTTCTCTTTCACATAGTGCCAAGCTCATTTTTTTGTGAGGTCTGCCTTTTGAGATACAGTCTATTTTGTAATAAAGGATGCAGATGATACATGAAACATCAGTCATGTCAATAATTCTGTTATAACTTACAAACCATTCTAGATATAGCAATTTGGTGGCAAAATTTGAATTCTCTACAGAATTTACATAAGGAAAAGTGTTCTTATTCTGAAATATTGGTATTACAGTGAAATACAAAGCAAGGAAACACAGATAGTGACCAATTTATGCTGTCATTACAACCTGTTTTAGGCCAAAAATGGTCACAACGAAACCTTCGATTTCTCAGGAAGTATTTGAGATAAAAATCTGAAATTTTGGTTTTTAAGTGGCCTTATGTCACCAAACAAATAAACCAATTTTTATCAAAATTAAAAAACAATGGTTACATTTTCAATTGTTGTTGGATGAACTGACATGGAATAACCCACTAATGAGTTCAGATACTCTGTTAATGCTTTGGAAAAGTTTGATGATAATTAGAAAGAGTACTTCTTTGGTCAAAACAAATATTGTATAACAAAGTGACATAATTATGGTCCATTCAAGTAGTAACTAAATATTTCTTTAGTAGTCATGATATAAAATACACAAACGGTTTACCGGATCTATTAGTGGAAGTTATTTTCCAGAAGAGCAGATTGGAAATTATTTTCAAGAAGAGCATAAAGGAATTTCTAAAATACTGTTTTACTCTACAGTGTTTGTAAAGCCTAAAAAAATGATTAGTTTATGAGCCATGATCAACTGTCGAAAACTAGAAAAATTAAATTAACTATGTAGTATTAAAAACATTCACTGCTGAGTCATACATTCTCCCACCACTTTACTTGAACCTCATTTTAGAAATGCTAACATATTTTTTATTAAGATCATATACAACAGTCATGATCATTCAAAATACATGCTAAGGTCATGGAAAAACAAAGATGGTGGCTGATGCTTCACATATAACTTTCTGCCAGTAAGGTTTTAGAAATTTAACAGAAAATAAAAACATATTTCTTCATGCGATAAAAATGAATTTGATTTTGTAAAAAAGGAGAGGTCAAAAGAATGTTTTTGTGGCACACAAATGTGATTTTCTCGAAAAAGCAGTGATGAAAGAGGATTAATAACCTAAGTTAATGGATGCAATTGAAAGTGAACGAGATAATTAATGTAAAAATTAATTCCATGAAAGGTTTTAAATGTATTGAAAGAAGGTAAGGAAATGCAGCAATGTGTTATTTTGCTCAAGCACTACAGGATGACTCCCCACAATTGTTCTACTTTTACTTGAAACAATCACCTGCCATGTGCAGAGTAAATGGTTACAACTGGACGCTAAGGCAAAGAGGAAAGAAACATAATGCAAGCTGGATTTAACAATGTGCAAAAAAGGTTTTCCTTTACATTAGGTCACTTTCTGATGATAATATACTCTTGAAAACCATGAAATGGCTGTGGTGTGAAGGTGAAAAAATGTCTCCGCCTCCAACCAAATCAACATAATAAGAGAAACACAGACATCTAATAACTACAGCTCTTATTTAAAACAAAAATCACCACACAATCAAATTCCATTAGTACTGAGTAAGCTTGAAAATGTGAAACCTTCATGCCGATGTTGAATGCTGTTTGTAGTTTGCTACTGTGCTGGCAACATTTGACTGGTTTAGAGAACTGACTATATTATGCTTTTACATGAAAGTGATTTCCTCCCAAACAGCCATATAATAACAGGTCTTATCATAACCTAACAGATACTTTACTTGAGCCTATTTCTATTTTAGTGCTGTTTTGCAAAGGTTGGCAGCCTGTTAATTTATTTGGCTGCTGAAATTTGAAGTTTTTAAAGTCAATGCCTTTTACTGACAAAAAAAAATTTATTTATAAAAAGTCAGCTTCGTAAATTTGTAATAAATAAGAAAAAATAATTTTGTAAAGGTAAAATGAAAAATATGACAACATGGTTTTGACACAACAGACGAGTGAAGTGTCTTTGTCACCAGCGCTAGGCTTTGGTTTGTTTCATGCCACCAGTGATTGCGTTGCTGCCGTTGATGGAGGCAGTGGACTAATTTTTTAAAGGATGCAATAAACTGAAATTTTCTGCTTGGTCAAGCAGCTCCTTATTTCAACTGCTCCATTTTAATTTGTACTTTTGTGTACAAATATTCAAAGCCTTAACAGCTCGTTGGCCGTACCCAAAAACTGTTAAAACATGTGAAATTTTAGACAGACTTTTCTGACTGAAGGAGAACCCGGACAGTGATGGTAAGTTGCAGGGAACTTTTGTCAGTTACCTCAAACAGAGAGTGGTTCGTCATTTTCGTATCGTCAATTTCTACTTCAGTGTGTGGTGAAACTTCCGCAGCCAGGAAAAATGTAAGAAATAGTAACTTTATTTGCAAGAAAAATAGGCGTAAAATAAAACTGCATAGGATGGTACCCTAGGGCTGTTGTCATCGCACTGGCAGATCTAACAGTGTCGCACGAGTCAGGAACCACATGAAGGGATGCACTACAGACTTGCGGATTATTTCTTTTTCTTTTGAACTAATCAAGGTGTCAAGAAAAACTTATGTTTCTTTGCAGACACTTATAGTTCATGGTAAATGAGACTTTTGGAAATAGACTGAGCATGACACATTATATTTCTTTCTGTATAAAATTGTTTGTATCAAATTTTTCAACGATTTATATATATATATTTTTTGTAATTCATAACCCAACATAATTTTGTTTGAAATGATTGTTTTTACGTTGCTATGGTAGGACACTAGCAACATAGAAAATTAAGGAGTATAATTTTTAATGTTTATATAGAGGAAATGGGCTCAGGTTTTGATGTTTCCAAATAACATATTGATTTTTTTATTAAAAAGTTAATATATTCTGTTTTGCAAATAAATTATTTGAAGAGCTAAAAGTATATGCAAGCAAGTATAGCCTTTTTCTTTAGCCTTTGGAAGCTTGGGGTGTTTCATATTTTTCTGGTTTTTACTTTAAGAAACTACACAAATTCTGGACCAAGCCATATAACCTCCCTGTGGGTGTTTAGGTTAACTGAATTTAACACCGACCTATTAGGGGTGACTGGTTTTTCAAAGTTTTCTGAATGTTTAATTTTTGAAAAGGAAAATAATGTTACAATATTTTTCCACCTTCAGTTAGCCCACACTACTTTAACAGAAACTAGAAAAAATTTCTTTAAAAATAGGTACCTTTACTTAAGATCAACACACATACTTGACTTTTACCAAATTTTTACAATAATTTTGTTATCACACAGGGGAAAAAGTATTTAAAATCTAATGCCAATACAAAAATTTCTAAAAATGTATATGGTAAATGTGTTTCAAAAAGAACCAATCAAATGATAAGTATCCGTTTGTGATGGATAAAATTACTTTTAAAAACATATTTCTGTCAAACTTACCTCTTTTTCCCTTTCCAAACCAGTTGCCAACAACTGTAACTACACCCGGCCAGCCAGTTGTCTGGAATATTCCTGCAAAAATCTATAATCATAAAACAAAATGACATTATTGCTCCAGCCTACATATTTCAAAGGGCCACATTTCCCTGAAAATTATTTGAGATATGATAAACATGACTTAGCTTTATTAAATTTTACATAAATGGCCAGGGTATTCCTTTACTACATCATAAATAAAACAATCAAAAACTCTTTGCTTTGAATTAGTATTCAGTAATATAAAATAGCATCTATTTAAGTAATTTATTATAATCAAATGTGTATTTACCTATGTTGGCACTAGTGTACACAAATAGGATGGAAGTAGTTGTTGTATTATATTACTGTAAAAATAAAATGTTTTCTCAACAGAATTAAAGGGATATGGCCTGTGCCGGAAATTAGGAATTTTAACACTTTTTTTTTCCTAATTTTATATAATTTTAAATTATTTTTGGGAATTTTATTTGCTCTATAATTTGGTTACTAAAGGGCGATTAACACTTTGTTAGTCTGGTGTACCCCCCTAAGTTAAACTTTGTGCCAGTAGTCTGAAGCACCTTTCCCAGAGACGTATCTGATATTTTGCAGATCTAATACTTTGCTGGCAGCCAGCTTAAAATTTCCCTCGCTTACAGGCACGTCCCAGTCCTGTAACGTTACTTCACTTCATGACTAAAACCGCCTACAGCAGCTCTGGACGAGCTGTTACCATTTCTCAGAGGCAAGATGACCATCGCCTTTACGGTCACGAATACGTATTAGATTCACTCCCCTGGAAGCACGTCATGGAAGCTTGTTCCCAGCCTCGTTGCGTTTTCCCCCCCTCTTGAGTTTTAAGAATTCGCCTAAGACCAATGACCGGTCATACACTCCAGCAGGCAGCGACCGTCTCCAAGGACGCCTCGCATAAAAAAATGTGTGTGCCAAGATGGACCGCACACGATACCTAGCGGCAAACTCGCTAACCGCCCAGCCAACTTATCCTGTAGGCCGCCAGAGCGCAGCACTAGACTGCGCCTTTTATTCCCTTGGTTTAAGCAGACGCCTTGGGCGAGTCGATTCTTTTTTATTTCTGACACCTCTCAACAGGTAGCGCTAAAGTCGGCCAGTGTTACCAACTTCGAGACATCCCCTCTCGGGGAACTTCGGGACCTTTCGGTCCGGACTCCCAGCCCCCTCCCCCCCAAAATGATTCAAGATTTACTTTTAATTACGAGACGCGGTTCTCCGCCGGACACTTCGCGTCGCGACTGCAGACGGACCTTTTCGCGATTATCGGCGAATCAACGAGACACTGCAAGACTTCCATCCGGCCGCAACCGACTATGTAGTCGCTTATATAAGGGATGCAATCCCTGTAATTTTTTTTAAGTAGTTTAGTCCGTCTGCGTAGTACAAAGTGTAATAGCTATTTTTCTTTTAAATTAATTTTTTTGAAATGAAGAAATCAACCGCGCCCAGCCGCGTATTCGCGGGATCCAGTTCCTGGCTGGCGACGCATCGGTAAACAGAAGCCAACTCCCCTGTATGGTGAGTGACAATCCGCGACTTTCCTCAACCTCCCCTTAACTTTTCCGGGCATTTTCTGCCCCGTATACTGTCTGTGTTCAAGTTCTGATCAGTTTTGATTCGGACTGTTCCAGACAGGGTCCGAGAGCCGGACGCCGAATTGGCATTTTCATCTCCCTTCCACAACAGGACACAAGCGCCCTGGCATCATGTACCCGCGTGATCTCCGATCTCCGGTGCTTCTGTATCTTTTGACCCTTTTCTGAACTTTCTTTAAATTACGTCATCAGATGCAGTTAATTAGATAAACATAATTTCTGGACTTTAAGTACATACCTCAACTGGGATTATTTAGACATATTTGTATTTTTTTATTGGTTTATGTATTTTTAGTAAATGAAACGTTTGATAATTCCATGTATGGCCGGCCATTAATTTTTTTTGAACATACCTGAGATCTGTTTAAGAATGTAATTAATATTGTACGTTAATATTTTCTTGTATCTGTTATAAGTTTCCTCAGTATGGAGTAATTATATTTCAGACGGAATCACACCTTGTTTTTTTTGTTCATTTCTAATAAACTGGTGAAACCTAAAGATCCACCTAGCAAGGCAAAGATGGTAATCAGACCGTGGTTTGCTGCTACGAAAATAATAGCAGTTAGCATGGTCAGAACCTTGCTACAGGCCTCAAAGTTGATTTTTGTCCTAGGCTTCACAATTCTCAAAAACAGCCCTGACTTGTGGGTTAAAAAAATTAAAACAGTAACTTCAAGCACATTAATGAAAACTTAAAAGGTAAAGAAACACAAAAGAATGTAAACATAACTGCAAGGCACACATACGCACATTCACAACAACAATTACAATGGGTGACTGGGGGCTGAAGGGATGTTGCTAGTCACCCCATTTTAACACTAATTTAAATTTAACCCAATCTTAATATGAAAATAAAAAAAATTTATACAACCACAAAACAACCTTAACACACACAAATTCATCTTCAGTATGGTTAAGATTGTCATCAAATTAGTCCAAATCATTCAAGATTATTTAAGTAAAGTTATTTCCAGTTTAAAAATTTACATAAATACACATATTAAATAAAACACTTATTTCATAACTTTAATTAATGTGTTTGCAATCTGTATTGTTGAGTTATGTTATCTGAAACTAATTGTTTAAAATAAAATTTATAATTAATTGTTACTGTAGCTAATGGTATTTTCTAAAACTTTTTATGTAATTGTTGCTTGTCACCCTGTATTTGCTACAAGTCATTAAACATGTAAATTAGTAAATTCAAGGGTAGAAAATGTGTGTATGCATGTCTATAATCCTGAATACTTAACCTTAAAAATACTCAGTTAATTAATTAATAATTAATAATTTTAAGTGACAAATATAACCTGTGATTTATTTAACCGAACCAGAAATGTCCAGCTAAAACCTTCAATTAAGATGATAAATAAGTTCTTAAAATAACTAGGTTTTTGTTAAATTTGGACATTGTAGAAAATGTTACAAAAGTGAGTTTCCTACAATTTGGTAATTCAAGTACAACTTGTTAAAAAGTTATATTGATACTGCAATCTGTACAATAAAAAAACTAGGTAAATGAGCTTAGTTTGGGCTATTCTATTTTAATTGACTGCCTTCCGGCATTAACGGCATTACCATTAGTAATAGCTTAATGAATTACCTTAATTTAGTGAATGTTTAACTTGCATTAGTATTTTCACTTATATAACAGATAGGAAGATAACAACTGATTTATTCAGAAGTGCCACTACAGGGGGCAATAAAAGTTACATTAGTCCAAATAAGTAAATGACCTAAAATTTTTAATAAGAACTAACTTATTTTCATTGAGTCAATTATACTGTTATGGCACAGTTATATAAACAACATGGGAATAAACTAGATAAACATTTAAAATGTACTGCATACATATCATACACACAAAAAAAAATTGTAATCTCTCTGATATGTCTATCTAAATCTAAATTAACTGCTACTGAATTATATTCCAAAAGCAAAACACTCACCTGTACAAAAATAAAATACCATAAATTGTGTATTTCATATGATCGAGCAATACCAAAGAGATAGCTGAAGATTCCAGAGCCAATCATTCCTAATGACAGGAAAAATCTTAGATCAACTCTCTCTGCAACATAGCCACTGGAAATGATGATGCATTGTTATAAAACACTGCAATTTTATAATCAAAAATTTATAACTAATGCATGTATTCTAACATGTAATGAAGCAACAGGGAGTTTTATCAATGGAAACTGTTGGTACCTAAGTTGACAGTTCTAAAAATCATAAAAAAATTTAACCAAAAAAAGTAAACGATTTAGTAGAAAATGATTTTATTATGTCTTACATTATGTTCTAAATAAAAAAAAACAATGTTTCATAACACCCCAGTGAATCTCCACAACAAGGACAATTCCTAGAAATTTAAATTCATCTTTGCTAATGTCATTAAAATAATAAATTAGTATATATACAGAATTTTTTTTTCCACACACACTAGATTTTTATTCCAATATACATTGAAAATACCAACTTTTTGTACACCAGAATAAAAATTAAAAATGACTTGCTTTTGGCTGCAAATGTGCACCAACTGAGCTAGGCAAGAGCCGGACCACGCGGTGGTCGCACAAGATGATATTGCTTAGCTGTCTGACAAAGTCCCGCTAAGGGTTAAAAAAATACTGAATTGAACATTTTGCTGGCCGAGGCGAGCCCCGAGGATAATATAAAATTGATTGAGGTTGAATTACGTTAACAGATCAAAGTACAGCTCGGCGATGCAAAAGGATGACGTCCCCGGGGTGCGGGAGCGTCTCACCTCGACCGTTGTTAGTTGCAGACTGGGCCGAAAGGGCGCTCTCCCACTGACGACATGGCATCTTCCGCCGAACCACAGACCCATTACATTAGTTTAGTTTTGTGCCGTGGGTAAACAAGAAAAGCACTCTTAAAATACTAATAAAAATACATGCCCCCTCGTTAGTTAGCTCCATGCGAACATACAGTTATTACTAAACTAAAATATAAACAGGATCCAGGTTAATTCAGTTCCGGTCCGCTATGGCGCAGGTGTTGTACCGATGCACTGAGCTTATAGTGGAGTAGAAATAAAAAAAAAGGTGGAACTAATTCCCATAAAAACGTTTTTGGTCTTAAACTAATCTTTACATGCTCGCTTATTCTGTGCTGAAAATATACATGAATATCACTGTGCAAAAAAAAGTTATTTGCATTATTGTCTAGGTCTGTATTTATCATAACTTGTGTAAAGAGCATGCAGATTTTTTTATTTCGTTCTTTGTTTTCAGATGGATGGCATCTGCATCTGAAAAATTCTAAGATATAATATCTCCAACATGAATGACGAAAACTGTTTCTTGTGCTCCGACATTCTTGGTGATGGTGCTGCATGTGTGAAATTTACTGCTAAAGGTCTAGCGGGCATTACAAATGTAGCATACAGCGAGAAGATGAAGTACATAAACTCTTGAATCCTATGCCTACTGGTATTGTGAAAGTACATAGTGAATGTAGACGTGTATATATCAACCCACTAAAAATTAAAAGGGATGCAAAAAAAAAGACAGTACAAGAACCGACTGCTTCGACCAGCTCAAGACTGTTGCGTGGAAGTGTACAGTCATTCAGTTTCAAAGACAATTGTTTATTTTGTGGAAGTTTAATAACAGATAGTGAGTATCGAAAAAAATCTGCAGTTATACCTGTGCCTACTTTTCAGTTTCAAGAGACTATTGTTCTGATATGCAATACTAGAAGTGATTTGTGGGCAGCAAATGTTCATGCCAGATTACTGTCTGTTATTGACTTACCTGCTGCAGAAGAAAAGTATCACCAAGTATGAAGTATTAATTTTAGGAAAGGAGATTCCATTGCAATTAGATACAGACATTATAGAGTAAAGAAGTTTCTACATCAATGGGACATCCTCATGACAATGTTAAGCAGGAAGCTTTTGTAAGATTATGTGAATGGTTACAAGAAAATAGTGAAGATTCAATGACAGTTCAAGAACTAGCGAAAAAGATGCAGGGTTTCTTGCCAGAAGGAAACGAGCCTTACAATCCTCGTCACCTCCAGAAAAAGTTGAAAGAGTGGTTTGGGAATGAAATCACAATTTCATCTAAAGATGGGAAACCGAATATTGTAACCTTTGGGAGAACTGTTTCAGACATAATTTTGGATTACCACCAACAGACAAGACTGGCAGATCCTAATCAATAAAAATTTCGAATAATCGAATCAGCTGCAAAATTGATTCAAAGTGAAATTAATTTGTTGTGTAGCAGTATGGATTTGTATCCTAGTGCATCAGATATTGCATCCCTTGAAGAAAACAATAAAATCTTACCACCTGTCTTACAGACATTTATGGATACCCTTATGACTAAGACTGGAAGTGATTTAAAGAAAGCTGCGATAGGCCAGGCTATAATGCAAGCTTGCCGGCCTCGTTCTTTCATATGCCCGATTCCTCTTGGCATTGGTGTACAGATTCACAGAGATATGGGATCTCGTTTACTTATTGATGAACTGTATAGGCTAGGATTTAGTGTATTGTATGATGAGGTACAAAGATTCTTACAGTCTTCAGTTATGGAGGAAAGGAATGTAGATGTGATACCATTAGGCTGCTTTCCCCAATGGGTTGCTGATAATGTTGACCACAACATAGTCACCTTGGATGGTCATAACACTTTTCATGGAATGGGTATTATAATGTGCACATCTGGAGAATATGGTAATGCATCATATTTCCTAACAGAACAAATTAAACGACTGAAAAATCGCCAACTTGCAAATTAAATTTCAAGAAAAGCGAAGATACCACTGCACTTCATTCAGTCCCCGAATTCTACAACCACGAATAAACTCAAATTTGAAAGTTTGGTTTATGAACCTATTCAAAATAATATGCTTGATGTTTTGTGGAGCTGTAGTAAATTATTTGGACAACCTCGTCCAGGATGGCTAGGGTTTATGCAAACTGTTGTTGTGGGTGAGTTTTCTGGTAAAACAGTTACTTCTTTCCTACCAATGATTGACTTAAATCCAACATCTCACAGTTGTGTGTATACAACATTGAAGTTTGTATGTGAGGAAGCAAGAAGGCTGAATGTAGCTACTCCCATCGTAACATTTGATCAATATAAAGGCAATGGAAGTAATTTGTTCCAATAATGAAGGTGAATTTGATAACATGTGGTTCGACTTGGTGGATTTCATACACTAATGTCTTTTCTAGGAACTATTGGTGATTTGATGGGTGGATCAGGCATTGAAGAAGTTTTGCAGACTGTATATGCTACAAATACAGTGCCACATATGTTAACTGGGAAGGCTTACTCGCGTGCACTTAGAGGGAATTTCCTCATTTCTTCAGCATTGACAGCTCTAATAATTACAGATATATTGAATTGCAGTTCACAAATTGAAGACAATGCTGACACAAATGCAAACGATCGCTCATCAAGTAGCAATACGTGTGAACCTATGGAAGTACCAATGGATGGAGACCTACACTTAAACTATTTGATGGAACTTCATGATAAACTGATCAGAGGCTAAATTGATTTGAAGGAAGTAACTTCATCAACTGTTCTCTTGAAATTGTCTTCGCTTATAGAAAAAAGGAAACATCTGAAATCGCAGAGTCGCACTTCAAGACTTTGGATATTGTATTTGAACATGGTAGGCATAGTAAAGACATTTATTTGGGCAGAGCGAACAGGGAATTTTGAAATGCACCTACAGGCAGTAGAACATATGGTTCCCTTTTTTGCTAGTTTTGGCCATAATAACTATGCGAAATGTGCACGCATATACCTACAACAAATGAGAAAACTGAAAGAAACAAATCAAGAAGTATTCAAAATGCTGAATGATGGTCACTTTACTGTAAGGAGTCACGAAAGGAAATGGGCCGGTGTCTGGACCGATATGTGTATTGAAAAAACACTAATGCGCTGTAGTTAAAGTCGTTCAGGCATAACTCACGGTGGAGGTATGACAGAAAGTCAACGTGCAACATGGGTTATGAGCCATTCAAGATGTAGTGAAATAGCATATGCTATGAGTTTGCTTACAGGCATTTCTCGTATTAGCAGTGAGCAACATACAGAAATATCTGATGCCAGGATGGCGAGGGATTTCCAAGATATGAAGGCAATCATGGAATTTTTTAAATTACACAATCCATTTAATAATTGTTATTCTTCTGATTTACGGAATATTGTCAGTGGTATTACAGATAGTGAGTACAAAGTGACTGCAGAAAATGCTGATATTATTGGAAGAAACATTCAAGACAAACTTACTGGAAAGTGTTTCAAAAATGTGACCATGTTAAAATCCGAACAAGCCGTGACTATGAAAGTATTGAAGAAGGGTATTATCATTGCTGGCAAAACCCAGCTAATTGATAGTCATCTTCTAACTCAAAGGATGCTCGTTTGCCTCTCCTTGGATAATACCTCAAACTATGCAAGGGAATACTTCAGTTATGAGCTGTCTACTGTACCACCATCATTATTTGATCCAAGTACACAGTTAATGAGAAAAACTGACAAATCATCATTAGCAAGAGCACTTGATAGTATTGCTATACATCAATCGAAACATTCTCAGACAAATGAACGTACATACTTTGTCCTTGATGGTGGGGCGTTGCTTTACAAATTAGCATGGTCTAAAAGTGGCACTTTTGGTGATGTGATAAGACAGTATGAATCATACGTTGCCACGCAGTATGGAAAAGCAACTATAGTTTTTGATGGTTATCTTACACCAAGTACTAAAGATATGGAGCACAAATCACGAGTGAAGCAGTCAGCTGTTGACGTTATATTTGATGAAAATTCACCTGTAATTATCAAAAAAGAAACCTTTCTTTCCAACAAGGAAAATAAACAACGATTTATCAATTTGCTTGGACAGTATTTTCAAGATAAAGGACATTCTGTAAATTATGCAGATGCAGATACGTTAATTGTCAAAACAGCTTTAAATATTGCTGAAGAACGGCACACCACTGTAGTAGAAGATGATACCGATATCTTAGTCTTGCTACTAAACCATTCCAGTAAAAACATTTCAATGCAGTCTGCCACACACAGTGATCATGTACGTAATATTCAAGGCATGCAGAAATCAATTGGCAAAGAAGGTTGCAAGATTATACTTTTTGCTCATGCATTAACAGGGTGCGACACTACTAGTGCGCTCTTTGGTAAAAGTAAAACTTTTGTGTTTCAACATATTTGCAAATTGGATACATTATGCAATTGGGGTTCTGTATTTGGCTCTCAAAAAAATGTGAGTAGGGATGAATTGGTAGACATTGGTTGCAAAATTATTGTATCACTGTACGGTGTAAATTTTAACTCGTGCACCTTGAATACGCTTCGTTATGACCATTACATAAAGAAAATAGCTTCTTCAAAGAAGGAATTCGATATTTCCCGTTTACCTCCAACCGAAAATGCAGCAAAATACCATCTGCTACGAGTGAATTTGCAATGCATTGTTTGGAAAACGCTAGACGCGACAGCAACAGATCCTTCTTTATGGGGATGGCAGAAGGTAAATGAAGAATTTCAACCAATTATGACATGTATTAGTCCTGCCCCAGATAGTCTGTTAAATATGATACATTGTTCCTGTCAAGTTACAATTGATGAACCATGTTATAATATGAGATGTACGTGCCGCAAATATGGACTCTCATGTACATCACTATGCAAAAAATGTTGCGGGAAAGATTGCATAAACACAGCAGGAAAAGATGATGAAAGTGAATATCACGAACTGGATATTTAGTAATATATGTTAAGATGAAAGGTTAATATTTTTTAAATATTTTGTTTCCTTAAACCGAAGAACACTTGGATTTAGTATCTATGTTATTGAAACATTGACTAGTTTGTTATAATGAAGTAATATGTGCTTAATTTGTTTTAACCAGATATTAATTTACATTTTTAATATTTTGTTCTTTGGTGTATTTTATACAAAAGTAATTACTAAAATTTTAGTGGAAAATTTTATTTAAATAGCTTAAGAACACTTATACATGACATATCATTGAAACAGCACCTACTTTGTTACTATGAAGTAATTCTTGAATAATTTTTTTTTGCAGTCACATATGAATGTATATTTTTAACATGTTATTTGGTCTGTTTTTATTCAGAAAATATTAAAAAAGTCTTTGTGGTAATTAGTTTCACGTTCAGGTGTTTTTTTCTCTATTTCTACTCTACTATTAAAACGCCATCTTCCGGTAGTTCGTGGCGCGCTGTTTGAAAACACACGACTACCTACTTCGGTAATTCCATGCCGGGAAGGAACGGGTGAAGGTCAAGGAAGGGAGTTTAGTCCAACCAGGCTTATGGGGTGAAGCCCCAGTCGACGTCAATATATTTGTCTCCAGTTCGATTCTGAGCACAAGTGAAGTCTTTGTGAACTGTGTCTCAATTGTGTCTTTCTCCATCTGCTGGACAGGCCGCAGTCCCCCACACTTCTCTCCACCTCCTTCTTGTATTTATTTTTTCTACCCCCTGGCAGCAAGTCATTCCTTCCAGTTCCTTGTCCTTTCATAAAACTACCATGCAGAGAAACTTGTCCAAGCTGGGGGAATTCTCTGAGGTGTGTTTTACACCGACATAAGACAGTAAAGTTTCCATAAATCAAAGAGGGATGCAGCAATATGTATGCATCTTGCGGAGCCCTGGCTGTGGTGTTCATCAAGAAATGTTGCAGTTACAAGCGTGGGAAATAAAAAGCACGAGAAAACTATATTGTTGGCGTCGTGAAAACCTGTTGTGATAGATATGCGAAGATTGCCTCCACCTACGATGTCAGTTCTCGGTCATTTACAATGGCCAAAGAGGAAAAGTTAACTCAAAACTGTTCAAGATAAGATGGTGCTGACTGTGCACACATAAATCCTGGCTTAGTCCCCCCCCCCCCCCCCCCCCCCCGTGTCAACAAGCGCCTGCCAGGTAAACGGGCAGACGGAACGTAAAATAACAGCACACATAACAAACAAGATGGAGACTGGAGACTGGAGATGTGAAGCAGCAGTGAGGGCATCTCCCTTGTGTTTAAAGTGTGACAAATGTGACCGCTGAGAGGATGGGTGACTCAAAAGGTCAGACCAAACAGCTTTTTTACAAGGTTACAGGGAGTTTAAAAATATAGAACAGCCAAGCAAAGAAATGCGCTGAAGCGATGTCATTGTTTTTTTACAGCTTCAGAATAACAAACTAATGATTAATCTAAATTTTAACACGGATAATCCGAAGACTGGATAATCTGGGGCCAGATAATCAAGAGTTTACTGTATATTGAAAACAAAATGCACGTATAAATAAATGTTTACACAGTTATATTATAGAAAGTGATGTTTTAATAGCATCAGCTACAATGAGGTTAATTTTCTAGTAACTATGCATATTTTACACTGCCTACACAATTCAGTATTACAATATTGTCATGTATCAGTATTTAAAGTTAAAATAACATAAGTATAAACTAAATTTGAAATGACTTTATATAGTTTAAAAATTTATTTAAGATTTATAAAAAATATTACTAACATTTCATAAAATAGCAATATGTGTAAAATAAAATGACCACTACAAATATACAAACAAAAGAGTAAACATACTCAACTCATCACGAAGTTGTAACAGTTGTAAAAGAAGTACACAATAGGCACTTAAATATTGCGTACCTATCCATAAACATAAACAATGTATATATTTTTTGAAAACAACTTTAAATACAACTAAATATAATTTGTCATGGCTTTTGGGGCAACATAATTAGAATATGTGGTGTATGTAAAGTACTAACAGTAGTCATCTATAAGCTATGAAATAATTCTACAGGATTCAGGCATGAAAATTTAATGGCGCTAATTCAATAATATTCAAGCCAGTGCCAAAAAAATTAAGAACTGATGAAATAAATTGAGTCTACATTGGTAATTCAAAAAACTTTTCAGTTTTTACATGTAAGCATTATCAACCTTAAAAATAAGACTAAAAAAGAATTACCATTATTTACAGACTTAAGAATACTAACATTACAATTCAGGCTAGCCACATCTTACACACGTTAATATAGAAAATATTTCAATTGTTAAATACATTTAAAATATACTTGATTCTCAAAAACTGCTTCATCATCTGCCTTCAAATTGGTGAATAGCATGTAATAGCTACGAAAAATTGTACTTTAAATCGGTTTCAGTTGTTTATTTCATTGCAGCACTGTGAAGCTTTACCTTCACAACAATGTGTTTCTTAGGTTTCGCGCTACCTTCCTCTCAATTTATCCCTGTCACACTACTGTCATATCGGCACTGTGAATAGAATTAAAACATATTAAGGGGAGTCTGACTGTCCTATCTTGCCCAGGTTAAAAATGCTATGTTTCGTGTCCCATTATCTCAGAAACCATTAAACCTAACCCTTCTAGATTTTAAATATGTTATATTTTATATGTTTTTATCATACTGTACTAGAATCGATTGTTGTATGTGCTTTTGGAAAAAATTACTAATATTTTAAGAAATAATAGTATTTTTCCAAAAATTTGAATATAATTATTTTTCCAAATTAATTATTTCTAAAAACAACTTCATAATTATAGTACAGTTATTTCACAATTACTATCTCCAGCTATGCTAAAAGTTTGAACTTTGTAGTGTAAATAGTTTTTGAGATAATCGGTTAAATATGATAGAAAATGTAGTTTTCCATAAATCAAGCTCAAAGTTGGAAAGGACTATACATCAATAAAATCTCAAGTAAGGCTCCAAATTTTTGAAAATATACTATTCAGAATTCATTATATTTTTTTATTGAAGGGAGTACTTTAAAGTATTTAGATTGTATTCAGAAAGGTAAAAATAATTTTTTTTTTTTAGAATTTAAAATTTGAAAGTTAAAAAAAAATAATAATTTTCGAAAAATGCAGTTCAACTTTAAAAAATAAAAAAATTATAGATGGAAAAAAGCTTTTCGCAATAACACTCATATCATTTTATTCAGGAAAGTCGAAATTTTATTTTGGTATTAAAAATTAAAAAAGTCAATATTTTAATCTTTTAACTGTCAGACTCCCCTTAAGAAAATGAACATTTGGTCATCATTTCATTAATGGGATCCATTCTTACATAATTAACACAGAATGTAAAACCATACATAACACAGTAAAATTAACTCATATTTTTTTTGCAAATCGAACTCCCTGCTTTACACCAAATTGTTTACTGGGGAGAGACTTGCAGTATGTATTAAAACTGGACTCTTCTTAACAAGAATTAGAACCAGAACCTATTGCTCCTTACATTGTACGCGACTATGCTAACGAGGTCTGTCTGAGAACACTAAAGTAAACATTATAATTCTAATCTGGTATAAAAATCTTATTAAAAGTAACAGTAAAAAGTAAAATAGTAACATTGTGCCATTGAAATATCTAACACCTTTATTCTAGATTGTTTCGTGTGAGTTGCATTAACTTCAACCTTGTTTTATTTCTCTGTCTTCACTTTCACTTCAAAAACCAAAAATTGTGTTCATATAATAGCAGACAGTTCTGATGTAAAATAGGAAAACAACATCAGGCCATGTCCAGCGACTCCCCCCCATTATCTATTTGCTTACTGTACGCCCTGTGTCAAGCATGGAAGGGAGAGCCAGGCACGCCAACCTGACTCCTCTTCACCCCAGCCCTCATACACAAGGCGAGGGTGAGACTGCAGCCCAGAGAACGACATTTGACGAAAAACCAACAAGTTTAAAACATACTACATAAATTTACGTGCCTATCAGAATGTGAATATATAATTTTATTGGTGTAAAGTTAGTAGCAAGGTCCAGAGCAAACACCTAATTCATATGCTACATAACACCCTGCAACACTGTTCACAAGCCAGATATGTGGGGGCCTTATGAGTGTTACATTGTTATTTTACTTATCACAATTCCAAGTGAGCCAACCGAACCTAGCAACCTATCTGGTTCGCTGCTTGTTACAGACTGGCACCATATCAGGCCAAGCCAGAACACCTTGCGTAACCTATCATGTCTTCTATCAAACCTATTGCAAGTCATAGAGCAAAAAAACAGCACAACATTCATTTTTTAACCAGATATTCTCTAATTGTATTAAAATTATGTACTTTATATAACACCTTCACACACTACATTATCAAAACAGGTTCAAACCAATATTTAAAAAAAAATAGACTACAAAATAAAAGCCAGTAACATATACTCATTCTATACTTTAGTTCAATTGTTTAATCTACATTTCAACATCTAACAATACCTATATCCCTTTAAACATATAATATTATTGCAACCACAATTCATATTATTACTAAACTACGTATTTCTATTTTCATTTCTTCTCATTAAGGTGTTGGGCACGCCTCTAACCTGTATTTTCCTCTATGATTTGTAACAAGATTTTAATTTAAACCTTTTTTTGGGACTAATTCTTTGTATAGGTATTAGTTTGATTAGCAGAGCGATTTGTACACTTTATCTATTTGAGACTTTTAGACATTTGTTTATTTTTTAGTTTATGACTTAAAGAGCAATATTTTGTGTGTAAGCAGATTAGTGGCTAAGTTACCTTTATTTAAAAAAAAAAAAAAAAACCAATACAAAAAGGGTACCTAGTGTACCACAAACATTATGAGGAGTATGAGTTTCTAGTATCCCATAACTGTGAGGAGGTGCACCAACTTTTAGGGGGCTAATGCATGTTAATTTTGGTATGTTGCACTGGCGCGCGAAACGCATGCGCATGGGCGAAGAGCCGAGATGGAGACTGAGGCCGCGGCAACGCAAGAAGTTCCTACGACAAGTAGGCAGCAACATCTCAGCGAAGCGGGATGCTCAAAGGTGTGTTCAACGAGACTGGCCATAATCGCAGACTGGATCTACAGACCACCCACCCTGTACAAGTGTGGAGCACTGCCACTACGAGAGCCATAAACATCCAAGTAAGATCAGCCCTAATTAAGGTGCAAGTTCATCAGACACACTGAAGTCCGTAAAAGAGCCTTTAGTTTTTTTTATTTGGAATTTGACACTCATTATCATACGTGTGTGCATTTTCAATGACTGAACTTGCATTGCGAACACACGACTACTTATGATCATAGTGCGGAATTTTAAGTAAATATTTTTTTTAATTTTGCAAACCTGAACCTCCCACATTTTTGCAAGCATGAGTAACCATAAAATTTGAAAGTAGTGAAGTTAAGGCATTTATTCAGTATTCACAACTCTGTGTTGGGTTCATCTCTTTCGCGCAAGGTAAACGATCCTCTTGTGCTGCCAGAATACCAGACGCGCTGCACATGCGAACATTTGACCTAGTGCTTAAGCTGTCCAGGGTAAGAGAGGCTTTAAACGCCTGCAGTGCTAATGCAAGTGCAAGGTGACTTGCCAGGGTAACTGTTTTGGTACCTTGGGCGAAAATTTCAGGAATAGTTTGTGAACTATTATGTGTCTACAAAAACTCAAAGATTTTTTTTTTTATTATTTTAAGAAATTCTTCTGCAAACACAACTTTCAGGCGATCTAAGAACAAAATGATTTGTTTGGACAGTATTTCCACAGGTATGTAACATTAACTAACAGCGCTTGGTCTTGAGGTTTCTGAGCAGCCGCTTAAATTTGGACTTTTGTCATTTTCTATACTATTGTCGACTTGTCACAACTTAGCTCCTCCTACTTATGCCCCAAAACCATTTTAAAAAATGTTAGTTTTTTTTTGCACGCATGGCACCTCTCCAAGTTTGATAAACCATGGGGACTGAATATAGTGGATTTTAAGTATTGTATTTTGTTCAAGAGATTTTTAAAGCTTTTGAGACATCTTCATTCAGTGTTACGTCAACTTATCGTGCAAAAAATAGAATAATAAATTCTTCTACTAAAATGTTATGAACCAGAATCAAGCCATTTTCTTATTTATTACAGATGATCCTGAGCAATTCCCTCTGTGACCAACTCCCAATAGCTCATTCATAGGTTTTTGCGACAAAATGTGGTTTGGCCTGTTTTGGAGTAACTAGTTAGTTAATTTCACTTTGCAATAGACTCAGCCAGTCCTTGCCCACCAAATTTGAAAAAATTACATATGGCAGTTATTGTAATGTTACAGACCTTGCCAGTAATCAAAACTGAATTTTCACGGTAAGAGACAAGTGGTCCTATCACTATAACAGTGTCTTCCTGAAGAAGTTTAAAATATATGCCAAATATAAATATAAATAGCCTACTACAGTAAAACCAGAAAATTGAGAAGCCCGGGTACATTTCTGTCAAGGAACTTAAACCCTGTGCTAATATTAGTTGAAGAAACTTGGGTATTTATTTTCAAGCAGGCCTGTTTCAAAAACCAATGTTATCTTGCCAACATTATTTCAAATTTAATTTTTTTTACAAATTATTGAGGCTTTTACAATTTTAGAAAAATTAAAAGCTATAAGATTCTTTCTCTTCTTAAGTTTTTTAAATCTTTCTTATATTTTCCTTCCAGTCAATTGTCATACTATCATTAGTTGTGTTTAACTCATTACCGAGCATCATTTAACTACACACTACATTCTCGACTAAGAAATACAATGTTAAACTACAAAACTACTTGCCTCTATTTGATGTCAATGGTAATATTTGAAAGGCTATCTATGTTTAAGTTAAATTTTGTGCATTTGACTGACTCAAAGCAATGTCTGGTATGTTTCTCACAAGCAAAATCTGGGTTTTATACCCAATGGAAATCAAACCTGGATCTTGTAGGTGGGAGGCAAATGATCTGACAACTCAAGCACCACGGTTTCTTTATAAGAAAGCTTGAATGACAAAGATAAACTTAGTTATGCAATAGCTAAATAAACATTTTCAAATGTTACCACACTAAGACATATAAAGAGAAAGATAATACAAATTACCTGAAAAACATTGCAAAAGCATATGCAAACAGAAAAGAAGAATCCAGTATTCCAAGCAATGTGGCAGAGTTCTCACCATCTGCAAATAAGTTCAATAAAATACAAAGAAAATAATCAACAATTATAACAACTCACTCAGTTTATTCAATCCTATTTGACATTTATGTTGTGATTATATAATCTGTAAATAAAAATTTATCAATTAATTCTAACATAAGTTATTTTTAAGAAAATTTTAAAAATTGCAAGCCAAATATTTTCAAACACAATGTATTGCAGTGTTCGAGTCCAAATACTGAGTGTGTTTAATATTTCAAGCAAGCTATATAAATTAATTACACAATTCAGTCTGCATTAAAAAAGCATTTAAGATAAATCTTGAAAAGTAGTTTTTTATAATTGCATAGTACAATAATGTAACAAAAGTGACTAATAAATTCACACAACAGAATTCTAATAGCAGAATTTTAATAGCAGATGTATTTGAAGGTATTCATAATGACCTTGCGTGTCACCAGCCTAAATCAGACAAGAAATTAGAAAAATAAGATTTTTAAAAATATATATTTTTGATAGTAGTTTTGAAGGGAAAACACTCTTGCACAAATTTTGGTTTATTGCCAACCAACAAATTTTTATATCCTGTTTCTGAAAACAGTTTCACACAAAATCACTTGGCAGGAGAAGGCAATGTTTAAAATTGGATGCAACTGGTAGAAAAATGGACTATGCCATTAGCCCAAAACAACTCAGGCAACGCACAAGACCCAAGTAGATTGTCTGCTGCAACTGAGGGCACATCCTTCATCCGCAGAGGCAGCCAGGTGGCACAACCAAACTAGTGTGTAGATGTTAAAACACATAGTTTTTTTCTTGTCAATCACTAAACTTAGTAAAATTAAATTAAATATTGATCAATTTTCATGCTAGTGCCCTACACAACAGTATGATTAATTCTTATTGGCTGATAAATATAGATCCATCAGAATATTTTCTTGCACATGATCAAATAACTATGGACTGATATTTGACACAAAATGCCAGAAACTCAACAATGATCTAGAAATAAATCAAATATAAAAATCACAAATAAATCACTGAATATAACATTTACACACATGGAGACCTAGCACATAATTGAAAATAAACAATAAATAAAAGATGTGAATTCAGAAAATAAGCACTAACAAAGCCCTAAGTTTCCAAATATACAAATGAACACAATATTTGAAGAGTTCTAGCAATGGCAGGATGTTTTTAAAAATTGCAAAAGAGAGAGCAAAATATACACAGTGATACAAAAATAAAGTCACTTCTGGTATAAATCAAAAATAATTTTTCGTAGCAAAAAAACTTTAAAACGACTCATTTAAACATGCTGGGGAAAGAGGGTCCATAGCACAATAAGCACATCCTTCTCCAGGACTTCTCAATTAAAGATACTAATCTGTCAAACTATCATAATATGCTCAATACTTTAGGCAAATATAAAAATAACCCAGTAAGCTTCTACTTATCAAAAAAGTCACTAATGCTGTATCTCTCTTTGAAAATTAGGACAACACGCTGACGTCGTTCCAAGTGCACAGGTCGTTATGTCCCCTCGTCGCCTCACCAGGATGGGGGGGGGGGGGGGGGGGGGTTAGTTCGCAGCTTGAGTAGTCCTGCTGCGCTTGGGACGTTTTTGCGGGAAGCGGGCTCCAGGTGGCGCGCAGCGATGCAGAACACGGCAGTCGAGCATCAGACCTGAACCAGGCAAGTCGTGTGTCGCGCCTTGCAAGTGTACGGTTCCGCCGATAATTGAGCAGCTCCGCCCGCACCGGGCCACCACCTCTACCGATCCAGCTACCTGCCAGCCACGTGGCATCGTCACGACCCCGAGGATCTCCGCTCTACCTGTGAACTGGCCCAAAGGGTCTAAACTTAGGCTAGCTGGCGCCCTCAGCGACGGCAACATCGTAGCAGGGACCGGTAGGGCGACAAATGGCGCCCAACGTGGGGCTAAAACATCAACAAACTTTTTCGACAGACAATCCACGGAAAACGAAACAAAAAATTAGCAGACAAAGGGCTTGAGTAGAGACCAGTGCAACAGCGCGCAACGTGGCAACACCACGCGACGAAGCGGCGCCGCGCCAGCAAGATAAGCCGGGCTGAGACCAGACAACACTGGTTGCCGCTACGACCATACCACATGACACAGCACACATCGCCGCAGCAAGACGCGGCCAAACACCATGCCGCTGTTACGGCCGTAATGTCGCCCGCGTCAAGAACAACCGAAACGCCCGTCCGCAACTCGTCGCCGCCCCCGACGCCGTCGCCGCCCTGGACGCCGACGCCGCCCCCAGTAGATGAAGCCGCTGCCGGAATGTGGCGTCCGATCACTGACGAGTTAGTGGCACATTCTTGGACAGGCGCGCCGCCATGGACGCAGACGCCGCCACCACCAACCACCGTCAGCAAGTCGTATGCCACCATCGGCCTGACGCCGCCCCCGCCATATGGGGCGGAGATGACATTACCACAGGCGGAGGAAGGCACGCCCGTCCAGCCCCTGTGGTACAATTGGCACGCGGGGATCGGGTGGACACGTCAGGCCGACGCGGACGCGCCGCCTCCGACGCCGCCCCCTGTTGCCGCGCAGGTGGCAATCGAGCCAGCGGACACAGCCACAGGGAGATACAGTACGGCAGACCACCAGGTGGCGGATCACACGCAGCACCACTGCGGATCCCGAACACCACCTCCGGCACCATCGAAGATGCCGCCCCCAGCCACCGAAGGCGCAGCTGGCGGAGCCGCGCATCGCAAAACCACCACATCGCGACCTAGTTCGGCAGACCACCAGGTGGGGGATCACACGCAGCGCCACTGCGGATCCCGAACACCACCTCCGGCACCATTGACGCCGCTGCCCCCAGCCACCGAGAGCGCAGCTGGCGGAGCCGCGCGTCGCAATACCACCACATCGCGACCTAGTACGGCAGACCACCAGGTGGCGGATCACACGCAGCGCCACTGCGGATCCCGAACACCACCAACGGCACCATCGACGACGCCGCCCCCAGTCACCGAGAGTGCAGCTGGCGGAGCCGCGCGTCGCAAAACTGCCACATAGCGACCTAGTCCGGCAGATCACCAGGTGGCGGATCACACGCAGCGCCACTGCGGATCCCGAACACCACCTCCGGCACCATCGACGCCGCTGCCCCCAGCCACCGAGAGCGCAGCTGGCGGAGCCGCGCGTCGCAAAACCACCACATCGCGACCTAGTACGGCAGACCACCAGGTGGCGGATCACACGCAGCGCCACTGCGGATCCCGAACACCACCAACGGCACCATCGACGACGCCGCCCCCAGCCACCGAGAGCGCAGCTGGCGGAGCCGCGCATCGCAAAACTGCCACATCGCGACCTAGTACGGCAGACCACCAGGTGGCGGATCACACGCAGCGCCACTGCGGATCCCGAACACCACCAACGGCACCATCGACGACGCCGCCCCCAGCCACCGAGAGCGCAGCTGGCGGAGCCGCGCATCGCAAAACTGCCACATCGCGACCTAGTCTGGCAGACCACCAGGTTGTCGACGCCGTGTCACCAGGCACCGAGGCGGACTTGACAGCCACGACGCCGCCGCCGCCCCCAACTGTCGTGAAGGCTCACGGGGGGTGGGCACGGTGCAAACCGGACGTGCTGAGGGCGCCCCCACGCGCGCCTCCCTGGGCGTGCCGCCGCCTGCCGCTGAGGGCGCCACCACGGCCACCAGGTCGCGATGACGCCCCACCCAAACGCACCACATTCCAGGACATCGGGGAGCAACAACTCCCTCCAAGAAGCGACGCCGCTCATCGGGCGTCGGCGTCGGCGTCAACCCCGCCCGCGTCTGCAGCAGTCGTCCAACCGCCATCTCATCTCCCTAGCACTAGTGGGGTCGGCCCGCCTCATCCGTTCGGGGCCCGCCCCAGGTCGCCGGCGAGCGACGCCGCCCACCAGGCATCGGCGCCGTCCCCGCCCGCAGCTGCAGGGCCTGACGAGGCACCGCCCTGTCCATCAGGGACCACTGGGAACGGCCCGCCTCATCCGTTAGCGGCCCACCCCAGGTCGCCGGCGAGCGACGCCGCCCACCAGGCATCGGCGCCGCCCCCGCACACAGCTGCAGGGCTGAGTCGGGCCAAAACCCACATGGGCCGAATGGGGCCAGAGGCCGCGGAGCCGATCCGGATCCCAGTGGAGCTGAATGGGCAGTCCATAGCCGCGCTAGTGGACACCGCAGCCACACAGTTATGTCGCGGCCCACCTCATTCCTGAGGGGGACCTGGTGCCGGAGGTCAACACCATCCAGCTGGCCACTACTGGGACTAGCACGCTAACGACTGGGCGTGCCCAGGTAAGGATTGGCATTAGAGACATTGTGAGCTGCACCAGTGCCCTAGTTGTGCAGGACCTTCGTGATAACCTCATCCTGGGGCTACCCTGGCTGGTGCAAGAGGACGCAACTGTTGAGGTCCGCGCAGGGAGGATCCATGTGGGGACCAGGGGCCGCCGAACTATATATGGGCTGAGAGACACCCCACCCCCTTCCCGGGCCGAACCCCCCGCCTAGTTGATCTCCGCCACAATGTTCCCCCTGAGTACCACAGATTGTTACAGTCAGTCCTGGAGCAGCAGCCCCAGGTGTTCTCCGCAGCAGACCAACTACGCCGAACCAATGTCACAGAGCATTGCATCCCCACCATCCCTCACATCCCGCCATACGAGAAACCATTCGGGTTTGGGCCCCGCGAACTACTTGCATCAGGGAACAAATCGCAGAAATGTTGAGCGATGGCGTCATAGAGCCTAGCGAGTCCCCATACAACTGTAGGATCGTAATGGCAGACAAAAAAGACGGCTCACTAAGATTCAGTGTTAATTTCAAGCCAATCAATAACCTCACCATCCACGCACCACCACCCCTCATCAACATCTTAGAGGCCCTCACGGGGTTAGGAGACGCCCACATCTTTTCGACACTTGACCTGAAGTCGGGGTACTGGCAAGTCTCAGTAAGCCCCAAGGATCACCCCAAGACCGCGTTCACGGCACCCGATGGGCGGCGCTTTCAGTTCTGCGCGATGCCGTTCGGGCTGCAGGATGCCCCCGCGACATTCCAGACCATGATGGTCCGCGTCCTGGACGGGTACGTTGGCGATTTTGCAGCCGCGTACCTGGATGACGTGATCATCTGGTCTCGGACGTGGGAGGACCATGCCCACCATCTCTCGCTGGTCCTTGAACGACTCGCCACGCACGGACTCACATGCGCGCCACACAAGTGTTACATCGGCGCTCGTGAGCTAGAGTTCTTGGGGCACATAGTCAGTGCCGAGGGCTGCCGCCCCATCCCTGAACAGCTGAGCCTCATTGACAGGAAACAGGCGCCCCGCACCAGGAAGCAGCTCCAGAAGCTAATGGGGCTGTTAAACTGGTTACGTTCATTCATTCCCAATTTTGCCACAATCACCGCACCCATGACGGACCTTCTCTCCCCGAAAACAAAGTTCCGGTGGACGGAAGCCGCGGACCAATCACTCATCCTAGTGAAGCAACAGTTCCGCGAGTGCCACAACCTGTCACGTCTGGCCCCAGACAACCCCATCTTTGTCCAGACGGATGCCAGCCAGGACGGTATGGGCGCGGTTCTCTACCAGGTGGGTGATGATGGGGAGCGGCGGGTAGCGGAGTATGCAAGTGCCAAGTTCGGCCCCGCAGAACGACGCTATCACATGAACGAGAAGAGTGTCTCGCGGTGGTGTGGGCCCTTAAACGCTACCGGCACCACCTTGAGGGGAGACCATTCACCCTGCGCACGGATAGTCAGTGTCTGCGGTGGCTGGACTCCGCCCAGGGACGAAAATCGAAGTTCACCCGCTGGGCACTCATGCTCCAGGGCTTCACATTCAGTGTCGAACACATCCCTGGGCGAGAGAACCAGCTGGCAGATGAGCTGTCCCGTCACCCAGACCCCGATACCATCTTCCAAGACACTCAAGGGTGGGATGACCTGATGCCACCGTCCCACCAGCCAGCTACCGGTCTAGCAGCATCACCTCCAGCGGCACTCTACGTCATCGGACGAGCGGATCCCACGGTCCAAGCAGAGGCATCGCCCACCCTGGCCACTCTGGTAGATCACGTGAAACTGGCCCAGCAGGATGACCCAGACACGCAGCGCAACCTGGCAGCATGCGGTGAACGCGCCCTCCCACACCAGCGCAACCTGGACGGGGTTCTGCAGAGCAGGGTGCCGGGTGATATGGACACCTGGCAGACCCATGTACCCCACTGCACGACAGCTGGTGCTGCAGTATTTCCACAACCATGACCTAGCAGGCCACCCGGGAGCAGATCAGACCCAACAGGAGATCAGGAAGCTGTTCCTTTGGCCGGGCATAGCACGGGATGTCCGGGAATACGTGCGCAACTGCCAGCTCTGCCAGCAGCGCAAGGCCCGCCGGGCCGATGGGATTGAGCAACAGCACCCCAGGCGACCGGAGGAACCATTTCACACAGTAGCCCTTGATGTCATGGGCCCCTACCCTCGCACGTCGCGGGGCAAGCGGTTCTTCGTCGTGGTCACGGATGTGTTCACACGTTGATCGGAGGCATTCGCCGTATCCAACGTACGAGCAGGGACAGTAGCAGCCCTACTGGACAATGAGGTCTTCCCCCGTTATGGGTATCCCAGAGTGTTACTAACGGACAACGGGACACAGTTCGCAGGACGGCGGTGGAGGCCGACTGCCGCAGGTGGGACATAGAGCACCACACTACCCCGACTTACCACCCCAGGGCGAACCCGACGGAACGTCGCAACCAGGACATAAAAATCCAGTTGCGCCTCCGTCTGGGGGAAGACCATTCCAAATGGGACCTCCACCTGCCGAAGCTGCTCTATTGCCTGCGGCGGCGGACCAATGTGGTCACGGGCCACACCCCTGCTGAACTGCTTCCTGGGCAGAATCTCGCCCTACCAGGGGAGCTCCGGGTCGCAGAAGCAGCAGGAGTTGTCACCCGTCCCCCTGTCACTGACTTTAGAGAAGAGGCACGGCAACACCAGGCTCGATTCCTAGCCACGCGCACTTCACAATCACCAAATCCACCGACGCCATTGGAGCCCGGGCAAATGGTGTATGCCCGGTGTCACCACTTGTCATCTAGCAGCAAGCGCTACTGCACAGGTCTGAGCCCCAAATGGACCGCCCCCCGGGAGGTACTGCGACGTCTAGGGCCCACTTCTTACTTGATCCGACACCCGAACGGTAGGTCGACAAAGATCCACCGGGATGATTTGCGTCTCGTCCCACCCACAGGCGCCCCAACTGTCCCAGCGGGGGACAGGGACAGTGGAAATGACCAGAATACATCCACTGCTCACCCCACGTCCCCAGCTGCTCAACACCCAAGCACTTCTTGTCCCAAATCCCCACCAGACCAACACCCAACAACCATTTGTCCCACATCACCATCAGATCAACACTTAACCACTCCTTGTCCCACGTCCCCATCAGCTCAACACCTAACCACCACTCGTACCGCATCCCCATCAGACCAACACCCATCTACCGCTCACCCCGTGCTCCGTTCGTGCGGCGCAACTTTGCGCGAGCTCGAGAGCCTGATGGATCGGCTGGACCCAGAGGGATTGTCCGTAGAACTTTACGATGGGGACGACCCAACCCTGCTCAACCCCGTGTCGCATCCGCAGATCACATTCCCTGATGGAATAGACGACGAATCCCGATCCAGTTCGCCAGGATGGCCCGGCTGGAATCAACCACACTGGCCATTGGACGCGAGCCATGGCAGTTCAATGTTCAGGATGAACATGGAGGAGACAGAGCAATCCGAAGCCGGACCATCTCAGGAAGGGCGTCCATGCAACACGCGGCAAGTCTTGGTGGAACAGGGCTGCGAGAACAGCCCCAGGGCAACGGCAGCTACACCCAGCAGCCTAACGGGAGACAGCGATGAAGTCGAACCGCAACGGGAGAGTCAAGGGGAGTCCAGCATCCCGGGGGAAGCCCGACACGAGGGACTGAGGCGCTCTACCTGAGCCAGTGTAGCCCCACGACACCTGGTGGACTACGAGTGGGAAAACCCACATGAGAAGACCAACCGAGCGCCACACCCCGATGCACCACGCCTTCATGTAATGACCCTCCTCCCTTTGGATGCCCGGTCCATTCTCCCCATCATTGCCAGCCAAACCCTGAGCACAGAACCCTCCAGATACATTCCGAACATTGGTGGGGAACAGGCCCCGAGGCAATGCGTGTGACATGGGGCTTCGAGGGGCATAACTGCCTCAGTGAAGGGGGGGCATTTGACGTCGTTCCAAGTGTTCCCTTCGCTCGCACGGGTCGTTATGTCCCCTCGTCGCCTCACCAGGATGGGGAGGGGGGGAAATTCGCGGCTTTAGGAGTCCTGCTGCGCTTGGGACGTTTTTGCGGGAAGCGGGCTCCGGGTGACGCGCAGCGATGCGGAACGCGGCAGTCGAGCTTCAGACCTGAACCAGGCAAGTCGTGTGTCGCGCCTCGCAAATGTATGGTTCCGCCGATAATTGAGCAGCTCCGCCCGCACCGGGCCACCACCTCTACCGATCCAGCTACCTGCCAGCCACGTGGCGACGTCACGACCCCGAGGATCTCCGCTCTACCTGTGAACTGGCCCACAGGGTCTAAACTTAGGCTAGTTGGCGGCCTCAGCGACGGCAACATCGTAGCAGGGACCGGTAGGGCGACAACGCCTATAGTATAACTAAGAGCAGAAAGTCTTCAACATTGCAAAATATGTTCTAGACCAATATGTTTGCAAAATATTGTTATTCACACAGAAATGCATAAATGTGTATTAAAATTTATCTGAATTTCCTAGAGTAAAAAATTAAAAATTTTTTAAACAGCATCAACTTAAAATAGCCTGCTATCTGCATCATGCAAAATGACCATATACACTGGATAAGAATAATTTTAAATCAGTGAAAGTGAAATATTATGGAGTTTTAAATTTTCCAGTGCTGTCTTTTTTTTATTTTTTATTTTTAGGATATCCGCTGTATGAACACTGGATGCACTCATTCAAAAACCAGCACATTTACATAGAGTACATATTCAATTATAAACACCTCAACTTTCAGGCCAAAAATGGAACCATGGATAAACATCCAAAGGAAAAAAATTATTTCATTTTTACCTCTGAAGTTCAATATGAAAAATTTCCTACCAATTTTTATAAAATGTTTTTTAAAAAAAGAGCTAGTTTGGTAGAAACAAAAAAAATTAGCAAAAAAAATTCTCTAAGAGTAATTACTATCTGACAAAAAGGAAGACATTTTCTTCAACTTAATCTGTGGGTTGCATGTACACAATTTAAATTATCAAACTCAGTTAAATTTTAATTTCTGATGTATGACAGGTCACTTTTTAAAGCCAAGCAGACAGAATTTAATTGCTATCAAGCTAGACATTGCAACTTGCTAATTCCTGTTCCAAAGGATCATGGGAAAAATTGCATTAATACATACCGAAAGGTGCCCAGTCGCACCAATGAGTGTTGTTGATGAAACCCTCACTTGGCCGCGTCACAGTAGAGCAATTCTGGTTGAGAACGTTTTTGACAACACTGATAGACTTTCTAGAAAGATGATAGAAAGTGTAAGCCATGAATGTCAGCAATAAAATGCCAGCACGATACCTGTACAAATAACAAGTTTGCATCCTCTTAAGTATTCCAATTGTTTCAAGCACATGTGTTCCAATAAGTGAAGAGTGGTTTGAAAACGAAATACATAACTAAATAAATCACATTTAACAGCTTAAAAAATTATTTAACAGGTAGATTAAACTTTAAAACATCTTAACCCTTTGGCCAGGGAGGTTAATAATGGATTCTCTAACCCTGTGGAGTGAAGTTTTTTTTACAAAAAAATTTTTTTTTTTAAATTAATTTTTAAAGTAGTGATATGTATTGTAGTATGCAAATTTTTTGTTGGAATTTTTTTCAGTGAGTTATTTAGAGAAATATACATTCATGTATAAGTTATGTATGTGTGCATAAATTTACACACACACACATATATATACATATGTGTATATATATCAATGCTTGTTGCACATAGCCTTATTATTCTAAAATAAAAAAAAATATGGATGAGCTATTTATCACATATTATTTTGTCGTATCATTTTGGTTTTTGATGTTACACTGTAAAAAATCGATAACATTTTGCAATTTTTATATTAAATGTTCTATTATTTCGAACCATCAATTACAAAATTATACTTGCAAATAAACTTATACATTTTCTTTTTTTGTATTGAAGAATTTTAGGGCACATCTCACAGCATTGCTACACTGCAAAAAATGGTAATTTTTCTGAAAATTTTAAAAATATGTTTTATTTCCTAGTATCATAATCAAAATTACGTAGAAAAATTAACCAAAGTTTAAATTTTTAGTTGAAGAAATATGAAGACACACACACATTTCAATGCTACACTGCAAAAAAATTATTTTGTGTAATTTTTATAAACATCAGTTTTCTACTATCAGTAGTCTATGAAATTATATTCATAAAATTTTTTTTATTTTGAAGAAATACGAGACACACACTCACATCATTGCTACACTATCAACAATTTTATCTCTTGCAATTTTTAAATACTGTATTGTTTATACCATTCATTTCAAGAAATGCATTACAATCATAATAAAAAAACTCTAAAACTACAAATATTTATAAAATAAATTGGAACATAAACTGCACTGGTAGAAAATGCACAAAGTAATACATTTCCAAATCCATTTGTTTTACATTTTACTTTTGATCAGTTGTGTAACTGAATGTATTCACTGTCAATGTCATTGATTCCACCGTATATGAACACACTTATACAAGTTGGCAAATTTTGTGCAATTACAAGTCAACGAAAACACTACAAAATGTTCATGAAAAATATAAATGAATAACATTCACTGGTAAAAAAAAGCCTTTACCATTACAATCAACTTGTATATACAAATAACCAACATTTTTTTTTTCTACATTTTTGAAAAAATATGTCGCTGAACATATTCACTTACAATATCGTTGAAAATACTGTATATACAGATACACATAATTATAAACAAATTACTTCATCATGTTTATGAACTCAAAAAAAGCGATGTTATAAAGGACTAAAAATTCTTGATTGTATGAAATGCAGTGAAACATGGAAAAATGCAAAGACCCACATCACATTCAGCACACATCCACTTAGAATCTTTTTGCCGATTCTGTCCTTTGGTGGTATGTTTACAAACGTAGCATTGCCTCTGCGGTTTGAACTTAGCTGCGGTTGATGGCACAGGAGATGGGAAATGTCTTGCTGACAGCCGAAGAGGAGATGGAGTAACGTCTGCAGAGCGTCGTCCTCCTTTCGAGGGGTTGCGAGTAGGGCTGAACTCCTCTAACAACTGCCGTACAAGGTTCAGCCGAAACTGAAGCAGTGTAATTTTCTTGCCAGTGTGCACATTATATAGAATGTGTGCATTCAAGACTGCCATATCTATAATGTGAAAAAAAAGTTTCTTGTACCACTTGATAGACTTTCTGGTGCTGTCAAGGAAACTTATCTGCATATCGGCTTTGTCTACGAGGCCCATATTTTTGTTGTATTCAATGACAGACAGGGGCTTTTTGACATCTTCGCCAGTAGTTCTGTCCTTTTTTCCAGTTTCAACCCATTTATGTTCGTGAACTGTGCTTAGCATGCATACGTCTCTTTTATCATGCCATTTTTCTGCGAGAATGTTGTTAGTGTGAAAAACTGCACTTTCCCCTTTCTTCAGTTTTTGAGGGAATTTAGGCATTTTTTTTCTGTTTGGCCGCACCGTACCACATGCACCAGTTTGTTTTGCAAGCAGGTATTCAAATAGCTTAGGGCTAGAATACCAGTTATCGGTAAACACTACATGCCCTAAATGAAGATATGGCTCTAACAATGTTGTAACAACAGATCCAGAAATACCAAGGTCATCAATAATTTCAATGTTGGTCTGTGCACCGGTGTAGATGAGGAAATCAAGAATAAACCCTGTTGCACAATCACACAAAACGAATAGCTTGACACCAAATCTGTGGCGCTTGGATGGGATATACTGCTTGAATTTCAAGCGGCCCTTCCATACCAATATAGATTCATCAATGCATAAGTTTTGTTTCGGCTGGAACACAGATTTGAATTTCATCCTTATTGTTTCCAGGATGGAGCTGATTTTGCATAGTCGGTCTCCTGCTAACTGGATGTAAGGATCACAAAAATGTAGAAGACGGAGCAAAAGCAAAAATCTGTCTTGTGAAAATAATTTGCTAAATATGGGTGTAGCCAAAATGGGATCGGTGGACCAGTAATCATTTATGCGGTTTTTTGCAGTGTGAGGCATCAATAGTATTACAGCTAGGAAAGTATACAGCTCAGAAACTGTTGGTTTTGTCCATAGGTTCAGTTTGGATTTTTTTTTCACCTCAGATCTGTGAGTTACGTACGAGTGATATTTGTCAGATTCTGTCGCAATAAGTTCAACAAGATCACTGTCAAACATAAATTTGAACACGTCCGATTCACTTGTGTTTTCGGGTAGCACTAATTCTCCTGTAAGTCCCGAACGTGTGTTGTCAAATGGTAAGTCACGTGGCATAAAATTATCGTTTTTTTCCCACATAAATAAGTCGTGAACACACGCGGTAACATCTGGATTTGATTGTATATATACTGTTTCGTTATCTGCAAAATCAATTTCTATTTCAGTATCATTTTCACTTTCACTTACCGAACTGATGTCACTTGCCGACTCCCAATTCGTGATTATTTCTGAAAGTTCTTTTTCCGAAAGCGCTTTTCGTTTACGTGACGATGCCATTTCTAAACATTACGACACTAACAACAATAAATAAACTATCAAAAAATACTCGCGAAAGTATCTTGCTAGAAAATGTGCGTGAAGCGAAAGTCACAACCACGGAATCTAGCAAGAGATAAAACAAACAGTGATATTCCAGACCACAGCAAATTGGAATTAGTGCTGCTATCTATGCGGCACCAGAAAACACTGTCAGCTAGTTACTATAAGGCTCACTAGATAGCACAACAACTACAACAAAGCCGGATGCACATCTCCGTTCATTGACGAGCATACTAGTTTGTACAAAGCTAGAAACGTTTATTTACGTGAATACTCTATCGGGCACAGTTAAAATACGCACGTTTATTAACGTTAATACTAGCGAAAGGGTTAATGTATTGGACACACACAAGCACTCTTCATGAATAGAACATAATCGTAAAAATCTAACATTAGCAAACGCTACTAAACCTCACATGTCTAAAAGAAACATAGGACCATATGTTGTATTTTCTGGACATAAGAAACTGTTATGCTATTATTGGGGCATTCGTAACACTAAAAGTTTAACAACGGCAGCCTAACAAAATGGGATTTTTTTATGATTATCTTGCAAAAGATTACCAATATTACCAGATGATTCACTTTTTAAAATTGATGCACACAGCAGCTGGCTTTGATTTATATCTTTTCCTTGTTATTGACAACAGACCCTGTAGTGAAAAAAAATTATGAATTATTGTGATTACTCTGGAAGCAAGAAAGAAAAAAATATCCTGCAGTATAAAGGTAGCTTTCAAAATCAAATTAGATTTCATCTGCAACATTATTAAAGCTATTCTTATGTTTCACTATTAGAAAACCACTTACCAAAATGTGATTGGCCTTGCATGGTCAGCAAAGATAGCGATATATTATGTTTAGCAATAAACACTTCTTCTTCCGGTTTGAATCTGTGGATTAGTTTGCAGCAATTCTTTAGCTCTGCCGCTAGCCAATTCAATTTGTTGTGAGAGCCGCAGCTCTTATTTAAAGCTGGCTGATGAACTGAGCCTGGTCACCCCCTGCGGTTTTCTCCTTCCACGTTTCCCTCAAAATGTTTACAGTCAAACTTTGGCTGTGGAAGATGGGTCTGATCCACGCTGCTATTCTCTTGCAGATTGTGGCGAGGGGCCTCCACTGCTCATCCATCTCCGTAGCACCAAATGGCATAATCACGAGTCCGCCAATAACACACTGCCTGCATAATATTGTAATAACGGTTTACCCCAAAATGTAGCTGTTATGACTACACCTCTTTAAATTTATTTCCAATTTTATCTCAATGTGTTTCAAAACATATTTTCTTCTCCCTACACAACATTAAAAAAATTCACCACAATCTTCCTGAAACTTTCTGTGTAACATTTAGCAAATTTCTTACTTTGTAAGTTTTAATAACATTATTATTAGTTCAAGACTAGATACCAAAACTGAATAAAACGCCAAACATTCTCATTCCCCCTCCCCCCCTTCACAAAAAAAAAAAAAGCAAAATAGGTCTACCAACTGCTACAGATAATTCCATGTGAATGAATGGGTGGAGGAAAAAACCTACCATTTCAGTGCAACATTTCCTACTTGCAAAAAATTCAGGAATCAAACCTAGGGTAAGTTCAACACCACTTTAGTATGAAACATTTAGACTAGCTTGAAATAATTTTAAATAAATTAAAAATATACAATTAGATTTTATATAGGTACTTTTTTTTTGTTACCACTGTTATGAACATAAAATAAAGTGTTTCAAATATGATTTTAAATAAAAAATTATTTTTATGTTAGTAAAATCCTGTTAAAAAGTTCTGAAACTAATGTTCTAAGTTGCTACACATATTAGAGGCTGTTTCAAATATCACGCAGAATATTTCAGTAGGTGATTCCTTATGGAAAAATGAAAATCTCATGTCCAATCCCAGGATAGGTGGTAGCAGAATTAGCAGGTCCAGAGAACCAGTATGCTCCTGCTGTGACCTTAGGAAATGATAATGGAGCACTGACGGAATGAATGGGTGAGGAAAACAAAAGCATCCCGAGAAAATCCACTGGCTCATGCCAACATCCGGATCATTTCCCACTTGTAAATAATTTGAGTGTGACTCCAGGTGGGATCAAACCCAGGTGATCTTGGTGAAAGGCAAGTGACCTGAGGCTCGATTCTGAAATGCACTAGCCTCATCTTGTTACACTCCTGCTCACGACAACCCGTTTTCTGGCAGCATCAGTATTCTCAAATGTAAAAAAAAAACACCGGTAGGCAACATCAAGACTCCCGCCTATTTTTCGTAGCCTCCAAGTACTGCGGACTACTCCGTAGTATCACTAATGTTGAATGCTGGGAAATAGCATTTATTATTTTCTGCTATATTCATGACCCGAAGCTGTCAAGATGGCGGACTCGCCCATGTGGCAGCATGCACCCGCATATGTTCACGTTTCTGCACATCGAGAAGCGTACCAAAAATATTGGTGTGTCAAATGAATGTATTTTGATAACTTAAATAATTTTAATATGAAATAAACACAACTTTAAAGAATTTGTGATTAAACTAGCTTCATTGCATTTATAAAGTAAAGTTTCAAGTTTGTAGATTTTGTGTATGTGTGTACCACAACGGTAAAGTGCATGGTGCCAAAGAACGAAACATGAAGGCCAAGACATGTTTTAGATCCTGTCATTGTATTTTATATTTTTATTTTGTACATACTTCATTATTACATTATATATAGTTCACCTTATGCAAAAATATTATTAATAGTATTTATTTCTCTACTTGATATAATACCTTTTAATACATATTTCTGTACATTTATTCTGTTATTTCATACTAGTTACGCCTACAGAAATTTTTAAGTATAAATTTTAAAATAAACAATAAAAACAAATGTAATTAAAAATTATATATTTATATTAACGTTGTAACTGAAAGAAATTTACAAGGATGTGAATGTGAAAATATTATTGATATTTAAACAAACAATTGATAGGAATGTGAGGTGGTTTACTTTAACTTGGAATTTTATTTTATGATGAGGACTTCACTTATCTTTAAATTAGTTTGTTTCTAGGTTATTACTTAAAAAAAACTGTTTCATTACAATACTCAAAAAGGTTAATAAGTTATACAACACAGTAATAAACTAACACAAAATAACCTATTAAAAAGGCATGACTCATCAATTTGAACTATTAAGATGACCACATTACTTACTGTGCACATGGACTATCCCTATAAATGAAATGCATGTTATTCTACAATTAGGTATATATCACAAGTTTTCTACGTTAAATCAAAATGTAAATTCTTTTATATACTTCTTAAAATAATAAATTAGCCCATCAAGAAGGAAAAATTCATCTCATTTAGCCCAGAGCTGGACAGAATTTTTTTCAATCAATGACACATAAAGTTGCATTATTTTTTTTTTTCAAATGACGTGTAGAAGAAAATTATAAAAAAAATCCATTCCACTGTTAACATTCTTTTAGAATCAGTGACTTACAATCTTTGTGTATTTTCAGTATTTGGTTACCTTAACAGAAATTTATATCCAGATATACAACCACTATAGTACAACATCAAATTTAACAAGGAAAAAAAATTTAAAAAAATAATTAATAAATAAGTTTTCTTACTTTCACTTTGGTTCCAAAATTAATTCCCTGTGTAAGTAAAATTATTATTGCTGTATCAAAAGTGTGGTGACGTCGACCGGGGCTACGCCCTCCCCTTAAGCCCGATGTACCTCACGCCGTCGCCCCCCCCCCCCCCTCTCATGCCGCCGAGTGTGTGCGTGTGAGCCTTGGCCCTGCAAGAGGCAGTAGCTTCAGTGCCACGTCCCCGTAAAAACTTAATTAAAATAGTAAGTGATTGTAATGTAAACCTTTTATTTTCATTTTTTTAAATTCCTAAGTGTTTATGTTTTAAGTTTTTAGTTAGTAAGGACGGCGCAGCGCCCCAGGCGGGCTACCTCGAAACTACCCGCAACTACCTTTGAACTTTAACAAATAAATTAAAAATGAGTCAAGTTTGGTAATGAAAAATCATTGTGGCCAGTTTTTGCTTAGTGTTTAAGAGGTTTTGTCATGTTAATATGTTACCATGATGCCCTGGCCTCGTTAGTCAGCTTCCGTTCGCCGCCCGACATAGAAAGCCTGCGCGCACCTCGTCGATTTACGATTTAAATTTTAGTTTCACTGATCTGGTAACATCCGTCACTCCGTAATTATTTTTTAAACCTTTTTCTTTTCCTCGAGGTCTACCCTGGGAGATTGGCTCTTTAACATAATTATTTAAATCCAGTTGGATATTTTATTTCGTCTTAATGCGTAACGAACTTTCGAGACCAGGCCACGAGGTGACCTGGTCAGCCTTTAAGCCGGTGTAATATTCCTGTAGGCATGTTATTTCAGTGTATCAGTTAATAACTCTCTTTTCACGTAATTACTTATGTAACGTTTTATTTCCTTGTGCCGCTCGACATCAATAAAGAGCATTCCCTAGACTTCTGTGAGTTTCACTGAGCAGCCGTGTGCGTAATCTTCTGAGTCCCGAGGCGTGTGGGACGCCTTAAGAGCCCACTAGTACTACTGCACAAAGGGGGAGTCGAGCCTAGTCCCCACACGGATCACGTCACGGCCCCGAGCCAGGAGTCTACGGCCGGGTCCACGTGCCCCTACACGTGGTGGCGCCTACACAGTTTCAGTCTATCCGAAAACCCCCCCACCCTAACGACAGTGGTTTTTTGTAAAAAAAAAAAAAAAGAGGGGGGGGGGTGTCTGTAAAGTCGGTTTACGGACGATAATTTTTCGTGATAACGTCATAAGAAAACATTGTTGAAAAATTGCATACTTTTTAATTTTCAAATATTATTTACAGTATTTGCAAATTTAATTTAAATAATTTGTTTAAATATAATAACGAACAATTAGTTAAAAAGCCCGCCTTAACCTGCTTGATGTTATAAAAGATTTTCTCGCATGGTGGTTGGCCGGTTCTTGCACGCTCGGCTCAGGCGGAACGTAACAATTTTTTGTGCGTGCAGTCGGTGTTCATCGATTTATAAGACATTATCATGTCAAAAAGGTTTTAACAAGCTATATCCTTGTGAAGCTCTATTAGTGGTACAACATCAATGAATGAAATGTTGCAGTGCACACACTTCAGCAGTGATGTCTTCATGGTTTTAAGAATATGGAAGCTTAAAGAAAATACTACTAAATAAAATATTTTAAAATTATACCAATTAGATTTTTTATTTCACAAATTAATTCTTTTGTGTTGTACCACCTATGCAAAAATTAATTGCACAGACTTAATTATGTATTAAAATTTATTACAGCAATAAGATACAGAAAAAATTAATAAATCAATTTTGCTTAAAGTAGAATTTGTATAGTGTAATATTCATAAATATAAAAAAAGTTTCTTCCTTTGATGGGATTTGAACCCAATTAAAAATAACTACATATGTTTTGGAGGCACACACTTTTCCAATTCGCTATCAAAGCACAATTGAAAATGCATCAAGATTGGGGTAATCAATGTAGTAATGCCACATTCCTAATGTATTTTTAAAGTTGTGATTACTCCTTTCTATGAATTTTAAGTTTTGCTACTAAAAAATTTCATTTGGCACACAAATACAATTGGAATGTTTACGAATTGGGATATATATATAGGTTTAGGCTGCAACACATGGGTCCGCCATGTTAACGACTTCGGTTCGGCGGTAGCGATGACGGGTTCTTCCGCCTGTGGGCTGATTGTGGTATTCTCAAATACTAACAACAAGCCACAGGCGGGAGTTTGACCGCAGCTCGTCGCTCATGACAACAGTTCGTCAATTTCCAAGCTCCTGAGCATGAGGCTACAATCACTGGCCACATGAATGAACAAATCAAATTGCAGACACTGTAACTAATGGGCATAGCCTCGCAACTGGGAAGCTTGTAAAATGACACACTGGTTGTAGAGAGCGACCGTGGCTTGTCGATAGTATCAGAGAATACCACGACATGCCCCGCAGGTGGGAAACCCAAAAACGCTTACACTTGCTGCCTACTCACTGTGCGCATTTCTGAATCGAGCCCCTGACCAATTAATAACTCTGGCAACTTACATTATAGTATTTGAGGTAGAGTATATATGTGTGAACTCTTTGAAAGCAAGTAGAGTAGTTTGAAATTTACTGCATTTCTGTTTCAGGTCAAATATTAATATAGATATACATATTTTATATATTTTGCTAAAACTGAGAAAAATACTTTATAAAAGGTCAGAAAATGTTCACGTTTACACGGAGTATGACATATTGTAGTTTTGATAAACCAGAAGGTCACTGTTGAGACTTAATCAGACTTTGATGATAAGATTGTGGAAGTACAGACATCTTGATAAACTATCATATCCAAAGTTTTCTGATAAAATTATATATTTTGGCATGTTGCAACATGCCTACTCTGAAACTATATTACTCACTATTCCCACTCAACAAAGTCGAGAATATATGAATTTACCGAATTTAATTTTACATTATGAAATTTTTACACAAATTTGGTTCCAACACTTAAACTGTTTCAGGAAAAAATATAATAATATAATTAGATTATATAATAACTGAAGCAAAAAGAAATTTAAAATAACACAAACTTGCTAGAATTAAATTTTTTCAATTAGCCGGCCACAGTAGTGAGGTGGTCACAAGTTTGAGACCCACTTCACTCAAGGCTGTATTTACCTAGTATTGGTTTGTATGTTTTTAACCCATCCCCACTAAATTGTCTAGCATTACGTAGGAAACACAAAAAAGTCAAAAAACTATTTTCAATTACTCCATCATACTTATAAATATGTAGCATCAAATATTACTTTAATGAGCATTAACAAAACAGTATCATCATAATTTTTTTACCTTTATGAAGGTGATACGAGGCGTGATCAGAATATACAGTGAATGAATTTTTATAGCTGCAATTACTTAGGCTGCATCTATTTCAACTAGTATGTCTCAAACCATCATCTGTTGAGACAAGCAGTGACAAGTTTGAACACGTTACGGCTTGTCAGTCTGCTTCTATAGCCGCTACAGTGAGGTCGTGTTTGCAGTTTCTGTCGTGAAACATGGATCTTGAACAATGCATTAACATTAAGTTTTGTTTCAAGTTGAAAAAAAGTGCCAAAGAAGCTCACGAAATGTTAAAATCTGTGTATGGTGATAATGTGGTAACTCTGAAGACTGTTTACAAGTGGTATGAGCGATTTAAAAGTGGAAATGAGTCGGTTAAGGACGAGGAACAGTCAGGACATCCTTCGACCTCAAAAACAGATGAAAATATGCAAAAAGTGGCCAAACTTGTTCATTCAAACAGGCGAATGACTATTAGAGAGCTTACTGAAGAACTTAAAATCTCGTACAGGTCAGTGCAAAGCATTTTAACTGATGATTTGCAAATAAGACGCATGAGTGCCAAATTTGTTCAGAGACTTATGACCGATGGAAAAAAAGAAAATTGTGTTCCAGTTTGCACGGAATTGAAGGATTGTCTTCATGCAGATCCGGACTTCATGACCAAAATTGTTACTAGGGATGAAAGTTGGGTCTATGGCTATGACCCTGAGACAAAAATTCAGAGTTCTCAATGGAAAACCAGTAACTCACCTCCCCCTAAAAAGGCCCGTCAATCAAAGTCGAACATCAAGGTCATGGTCCTTGTTTTCTTCAATTGTAAGGGCATAGTGCGATCAGAGTTCATTCCAAGGGGAACAAGTGTAAACTCAGAAGTTTACAAGGGGGTACCGGAACGTTTCCGAAATGATGTGCGAAGGAAGAGACCTGAAAAATGGGCCAATTGCTTTCTTCTTCATCATGACAACATGACGTGCCACAAGTCGCTTTTGATTCGCGAGTTTTTGGCCGCTAAAAGTCTTCCTGTCTGTCCAAGTCCGCCTTACTCACCTGATTTAGCACCATGCGACTTCTGACTCTGCCCAAAAATAAAAAATGTGCTAAAAGGGAACTGTTTTGACACCATTCCTGACATTGAGAAGGCCACGACAGAGCAGCTGAAAGTCATTCTAAAAGAAGCCTTCCAGAAATGCTTCCTGTCATGGATTCAACGTTGGGATAAGTGTATTGCTAGCCAAGGAAGGAGATTAAATTTAATTTAAGGTAACTTTTACTTTGTTTTTAATAAAATAATTCACCATATTTTTTGATCACACCTCGTATTTAAATTTATTTTTTTTTCTCTCTCAAAAACCATACGGTTCACATGAACGGATTCATCAATAATAAAAATAATTAAATTATTTTAAATAAATAAAATTAAACATCATACCTACAAGTCATAAGTGTATGTATATGTATATGTGTGTGTGTGTGTGTGTGTATGTATGTATATGTATGTGTATATATATATATATATATATATATATATATATATATATATATATGCACACACACATATCATATTTTTTTGTAATTTTCCATTTAAATTATATATATATATATATATATAATTTAAATGGAAAATTACAAAAAAAATATGATTTAACTTTACAAAACAATCACAGAACCATTCTCAACAAATAAGAACATTTCGGGAAAATACAGGCCATTTAATATAAATGTTGTTCCTTGTAACCAATCTGAAAGTTTTTTTGAATAAGGTACACTCAATTTTTACTCAAGGCTTGTAAAAACCATGCAGGTTTTTTTTTATATTTTTTTATCCACTGCAATATCTATGGATGTTCCACTACATCAGCACTGCATTTTGTGTTCTGTAGCATTTTTGTTGCCCAATATGTGCTTTTTGTTACCTGCTATTGTTAATAATACTGCCAATGTATAAATTCATTATAAATTTTGCATCATTAATAATTGCTTCTATAACCTCATTTTCAAAATCCTTCTTCATAAAATTCTGCAATTGGCAAATAACCAAAAATTCAACATGGCCGTGAAGCTATTCTTACCAGCATTCTTAAAATTTATAATGATATACAGAATTTGAAAATAAAACTAACCTTTGCACCTTAATTATTTTCAAAAATATTTAATGTCTCAATGGATTTTATAAATGTTCACACACAGAAATTTCTCTGTCACAGAAAATAAATTTTTTATGTAAAGGATTATCTGCATTCATTTAATATTTGTTTTCAAAACCAACCAGCGAGGGCGGATGTCTCTGCAGCTGTTGCCTCTCTCATGGGTTCAGTTCTGGTCATAGAGCGTTCCGGAGGTTCCTCAACGCTTACTTAGAGGGTGGTGCTGGCCAGTGACAGCTCTAGTAGCCATTTGGGCTTGTCCCAGTCGGATGTTTCCAGGTATGATACCGTGTCATCTGGCTGGCTCCCATATCAACGGAGAGAGTGACAGCGGTCGTGTCGGAGTTCCTCCCCTAACCCCGTCCTCAAATCCATAAAAGGGGGATGATTCAGCTTTTCCCCTGGGAACTGTTGTGGTTGGATGGCATCATGCGGAACTTTAGCAAGGAACTTTGTCTCGTTTCCGGAAGTCCCCGGAACCTTTCTACCACCTTGTCCGTTGAGGTAACTGGGTTCCCGTCCCCTCTGGGGTTCTCGGGTGTCAGGGTCTCAGGCTCTATTCCAGTGATCTGTAGCGCCATAATGTCCAAACCACTCCAAGGCACTACCGCTCATTCATGCTGTATCATCGCTCCATGATTCTGGGTTCACCCTCCTCACAGATCTGCAGCAAAAAGGAGCAGACATTTTCTTCACTCGCGTCAGTCTGTATGGTGATCTGTTTGTCTGGTTCGAAACGGGCCAAAAAATGGCACTTGTGGAATCAGACCATGAGCTCATCAAAGGTGTTCTGTATGGCATTTGTCCATTAAAAGTTTGTTTTGTTGACAGTAGTCCTGTGAGGGGCGTGACCACGAGAGAAAATCCCGGTATTAACGCATGCAGCCAGTTTACCACCCCAAGAATCGCTGCAGTTGTTTGCGGGTGTAAGGTGGGGGTTTGTTTTCTATCACTTCCAGCTGTTTTACTGTCAGGCAGTTCCCTTCTGCGTTTACCATGAGTCCAGGAAAATCGAGGTGATATTTCAGTGTTACATGTGAAGCCATTAGTGGTGATTCTTTCTAGAACTAACGCAAGATGGCAAGCGTGTTCCTCCCAAGTCTGCTACTAGAAATAATTTATTTTAAGTACGGGACGGCGAACTTCCCTTCATAATTGTCAAGTACCTGTGTCAGCATTGTTTTGAATGTGACAGGTGCGTCCTACAGGCCAAAAGGCATTTCGCAGAATTGAAAGCGCAGCCTGTTGGGTATGGTCAGGCCTTGAAAAATAGTTGGATGGCTCACCAGTCAGTCAAAAAGTTCACCAGTCAGAAGCACCACGGATCGTAATCTTATGCTAATACCGTAATACCATTTATTTATATTTATATATTATTACATATTATATTTATAGTACTACACCAGTCTGTTTTGCTTCTGTGTAACAATGTAACGCAATAAGAAATTAATTGAAATTTTTGTACCACACTATCCTATTTCTTCTTATTAACAAATGGACTCTCAGAGGCATGGTGTTTGTCTCCTTGAACATACCTGGTAGTTTTGGCACTGAAATAACATTTATCTATGCCCTTAGAAGGTATAAATTGTGATATTGGTGGTCCATTAAGAGGATTCATCACAGATGCTGAACCTGTGTATTGCAGTGTCTCGGAACTCTCTCAATAATTTCATTAATAATCCATACTTAAAAAATGTAAAAACAACAATTTATAGAAAACTAAATATGCAAGGTTCATTTGTGGACCAAATTTTGTAATTTTTTTGTTTAAATCACTTCAATTCGTTACTGAAAGTACCGTTTTTAAGCTGTATTCAGCCTTGTTTTGATAAGTTCTAATTAAATATTTCTCAAATAATTTTCTATAAAAGCATAGATTAGTCCTTTATGAAACCATAATTCAGGCTTCCCTCATTGTCATCACTGAGGTTTTCAAGAAAAGTGCATTTTTGTAAAGCAATGCACACATTGCTGGGTGAATAAATTAAATGCTGAATGCACGGGAAATACTGTGGGAGCCAGGGAAGAGAAGAAGAGAAGTAGATGGCGAGAGCCCCCCTGCTGGGCTGCTAAGCTCCCCCCTGCTGGGCGCTGGACTCTGTCCGAGCCTGATAACACAAGGAGGAGTGAAGGGGTGGGGTCTGGCACTACCTGCGGAGCTGCCCAAAAACTGAGGTTCGCCACACTCTAGCTATCAATGGCGCGGAAGTCTAGTAAATGCAGATTATATTTATCAGCACGCAGGAAAAAGAGGCGCAGGCCAGCGGCATTACGTTACTACGTGTAAGTAAAATAATTTCTACAAACAATTACGCTTATGAAATTAAAGTTTATGTTACGTGTTGGTTGATTGTCGTCACAAATACTGTTGCAGGAAAGGCACACGTAACTTGGAAGATGTAACCCCAGGAACATCATCCAGTACAAGCTTTTCCGAGAACTTAGCGCCACCAGTAAATATCCACCTGGAAGTATATCAGATACCATCAGAAGAATTATTGCCATATGTGCAATATTTATTTCCATAGATATTTAAAAAAAATTACAAATCCTTTTTAAAATTAAGTTATATGAACGCTTTTGTTTGTTTTTAAATATACTATTTATTAGATATTGGTTCCGACATAGGACCTCATGTGATAACTGAATTTCGTTGTTTTACAGGAGTTCAAGTAAAACTAAAAATTTTGATGAACCAGCAAAAACGTATCAGAATAAACTGGAGATTTCTGAAGTCGATGAGAAGGAGTAGGTGTTAATATAAATTTATTTAAATAATTATAATATCAATGTGCAATTTTGTTTTATTTTCTTACGACAGAGAACTGAATTGCGTAAGTCCAAATTTTTTTCTTGGCACATGTTTCCTGCCAGGGATATTCTTGCATACTGGCTTAATCGTTTCTTGAATTGGTTAACACTCTTGCAACGAAATTCGAAAATTATTTTAGATGGCAATCGTGGAAACAATTTTAAAAATTCAATAATTCATATACTAGTAAGCGAAAGCATTGTGTTTTAACAAATAACTTAACTGCAATAGCCCAGCTCGCTGTAATATTATTAAGACAACCATGATTCGAAGAAGCTATAAAAATATATCATTTTATTACATTACATAGTAAATTGAAATGCATGATTATTTTATTTTTACGGAGATGTGTATGTATTTAAGTGTCATGTGTTTGGGTGTACAGGCATGCATAGAATGTATGCCAATGGCAAACTCGGTCACATCGTGTTCCGGAAAAAGTTAGCTGCTAATATTCTAAGGATGCGAACATTGATTGTCTCTTCAGCGAGGCACTGGAAAAGCCAAAAAAAATATAAGTGAACATGAGCAGTTTCACAACTTCAGAGCAGATGCTTTGAATGCTCCACACCATATTTTTGGGGATCATTCTCAGTGCCAAAAATATTTTTCACGTGACAACGTCTAATAAATCGATGAACGCCGGCTGCACGCAAGAAAAAGTGTCCCGTTACGCACATTGTCCCATTACGCTGTGTCCTGTTACGCTTGCGCCGCATCTATCTCTCTTCCACTCGATTGGAACAACCATCAATTTGACTTTTTCGAGGCACATTAAACTTGAAACACTCCCATTCGTTTCCTACTTTTCCTATCATCGTCCTATCCTTAACAGAATAACACAGATTGGAAGAAGTTAAATAGCAAACATGTATAAAAGTTATAGTTAAAATAATCTCTTCGTTAAAGTAATAAACATATTTGAATTAATGAGAGCAAATAAAGTAAATTTATCAATTAAATTGTAGATTTCATTTCACTCCTTCTTTGATACATACAAAATAGTGATAATTCAATAAATATTATTAAATTTTATTCATAAAAGTATGCAATAATTTCATCAATGTTTTGTTATGACGTTGTCAAGTTAAACTATCGTCCGTAAACCGACTTTACAGACAACCAATTTTCTGTACAAGAAAAGAGGAAGAAAATTTGGTTCCAGATTTAAGAAATAGTGGGATTTTGTCCATGGTTGAAGAAGTTCAAAAGCATTGCATTTTGAACAATGCAAGAAGTCTATTGAAGGATGTCGATAGCAATTCGGCCGAGCAATTTAATTACACTGTTGCTAAATTTGTGGGTGGTAAGAGGGTTAATTTTTGCCTACGAAGAAGCTATCGGGGCAGGAGCCATGCTGCTGTAGTGGCATACAACACAAAAACACCACTTTCAAATTACACAGAAAAATGTACAAATGCAGCCCAGGCAAGTACACCAAAAAACTTGAAAGCAGAAGAATATTCTTGAAAAGCAAGATCAGGTGCAAAAAGTATGTGCGCAAAAGTGCCGTTTGTTGCAAGTACTCCAAGCTTCCTGCAGAGATTGACTATGGTCCCCTATCTCTAAAACCAGATATGACTCGCGACGATTTTGAGATGGCGAAGGAAACCTTTCTAAAATCTTTACCAACACCAAAAGAGTGCGAAGACTTGTAAAGTGGAAATGTCCTACAAAGAGACAGTAACCTATGGGAACAAACAAGCAGGAAAATGTTGACAGCTTCAAATTTTGGTACTGTGTGTAGGCGTAAGCCACACACATCGTGCCAGAAATTGGTTTCTACTCAAATTTATAGTGACTTCGACAAAAGCTGGAAGAGTTGCATAACGTTAAAGTAAAGGCATGCGGACTCTTTATTGATAAAGAGATATCGTTTCTTGGAGCCAGCCCAGATGGACTCATCGGGACAGATGGCACCGTGGAAGTAAAATGTCCAGCGTCAGGAGTAAAGCCAGTACAAATAAGTCCTGATGAGTTAATTCGAAAGGGGAAATGCACATTTTGGAATGTTTCTCGTGACAAAACAAATGTCACTGAAATTAATAAAAACCATCATTATTTTTATCAGATTCAAGGGCATCTCTAAGTAACCGGATGCGAGTATTGCCTCTTTGGACTTTGGACTCCATGCTACATGAAAATAACACGGATAGAGAGAGACAATAATTCCTGGAAGAATCAAATGGAGGAACAATTCACGAAATTTTATTTAAACTGTTTGTTACCTGAACTAATCTCCCCACGGCGAACTCGTTCGATGCCCATACGAGATCCCGACTACATAGTTAAAGCTATGACTGAATTTTCTCTAAGGAACTGTAAAAAACTTGTTAAAGAAGAATATGACCGTTCAAACACAAATGATGTACAAACATTTTTCGGCAAGAATAAACCCACATCAAAAAAACCAAGACGAAAATTGTGTTTATGAATTTGAATCTGTGAAAAATCCTCAATGAGACTTTTTTATGTTACGGTGTGAATTAACTGACGCGTAGAGAATTCAGATTTCAATACTCGATTCATGTATATATTTATGACTTTATGAGTAATCTTTCAATATTTATTTGGTCTATTTTATTAATATATTTATTCTCTGTGACGTAGAGAAATTCAGAAAATTCAGTGGATGACTTTGGAATTGAATGTTTGGATTTGTGTACATGTCAAGGCGTAATTTTCAACATGTTTCTTTGAATAATTTTATGATACTTTATGATTTTTCGAGTATATGTTGTCCTATAAGAATTTTTATGTTTTAAGTGTTCTGTGATTTTATTTGTATCGTGGTAATGGGTACGACCGGAATAGAACTGAACATTGTTTATATTGCTAAATTTGTCTTATTAAAATCATAAAATAAGACTTGTCCCTTCTTAAAGGCTAAGTAAGGCCATGTTTTAAGTTTTGCTGAAATTATCTTCTAAATGCGGCGTTAATCCTAGCCGTTGGAAGTTTTTTTTAACATATTATCTAAATTCTTTAAGAGATTTTATCTACAGTTAAATATTTGAGATTGGCATTTAAAACATATTTTTACCTGAGTGAAATGTTGGTTAGTATTTTACCTGAGTGAAATGTTGGTTAGTATTTTACCTGAGTGAAATGTTGGTTAGTATTAACTTCAAGCGATGCTGTGAGTAAACAGGCCTACAAATAATATTAACGACAAGATAATAACATTTCTGTGGTTTTCAATACACTCCCAATTTCATTTAAGTTGGAGTATTACTTCATATTAATTGAATGAACATACATATGTTTTATTTATATTTTTTAATGTTTCACCGTGAAATCGGAAAATAATGTCAAACTGTGCATACTGTTATTATTTTTTATGAGTTACGGTTTTATGTTATAAGTATCTCAACAAATAGGATGAAGGGTAATGATTTTTGTTTACAAGACAATAATAATTGATGTAGGTATGTTTATTGACATGGTTTCATATAAAAGTATCAAGTATTTTCTTATGAAACTTTGTTAATTGTTTTCTTTCTTTTATAAACATTATTTTACTCAGATAGTGTACAAAACCATGGAATGTGTATTTTTTATATTGAGTGTATAGTTTTAATATTGTACATAACGGTTTTCACCGATTAAGGACTGTTTATATAAATAGTTTATTCAATAACATTGTATTCTTATCATTTTATATTCATTTTTGACTTTCACGGTTGTGCCATTATAAAGTTTATCTGCAAGAGAAGTGTTCCACATGTTTATATTACAAAGGTTTCGCAAACGCATTAAATCTACATAATTTGTATGAAAAAAGTTTTCACATTTTTGTTTTGAATGAAAATAATGTTTAAGTTTTTAGTGATTATTTGCATTATTTCATCTTCTACTTTTACAGAAATTCAAACAGACCTTTGTAAAGCTTTCAACACTTCACGGAATTTAATTTTTTGCAGAGGTAACTATAAAGATGGGGAGTAAAATTGATAAAGGAAGACGAGAACATTTTATAGTAGAGTTCAAAGATATTGACAAATTTTTGTCCGCAATGTGAGTGTTCAAAACCGAGGAGTCACTTGATTGATAACTACAGTTTTTTAGCAGCTGCAGTACATTGAAGTTGTCCTCTTTGCAAGACGGGCTGAAAGATTTTTACAGAAATGAGAAACATAAAAAATGTGAGAAACTATATCAGTGTTAGAGTCAACTATGCCTAATAGTACCACAAAGCTGTACCGCCGTACACCGTGTGTGACACAGCGTCATACAGCCATCCATTAAAATGTATCCCAAAAACGCAGTTTATAACATACTGTCGCTAAAATTATACAAAATCTAAAAAAGTTCATCATGTGAAAAAATCAAGTTTGGCTACTTAAGATGAAATAATTATAAAGATTTTTAATTGTGTTTTTAGTTAATTATGGAAATAAAATTATTATATACATACACATTAAGTGCCCAATGTGAAGATCGTTGAACATATTTCTTAGTCATCAAGGTTTAAGGCGGAGTGAGTGTGTGCGCATATATATAAATATATATAGGCAATTATTTAGATCGCTAGAGTTGCCTAAGCATCGGAGTGCTTCTGTCACAGCAAGCCTGCGCGATGTGCGTTATACATGTGACAGTGAATTTACTGTAGGTATGTTGTTTAGGAAATGCTGCAAATATGTTACGTTTATTCTATTTGGTATATTTAAAGTTAGATTAGTGCAAGTAAGATGATATTTTAATCACTTTTTACTTGTGAAGAATTTTTGTACTGGCTTCATAAATTGCTCAACAGAACACCCTAAATCTCTAATTTAATAAATATTTATTGAAATATAAAATTAGGTAGATATTCCTTCTCACAAACTACGATTTAAGAATTTATTTTTAATTTTACTGGCAACTATTTGGAAAATAAAAATGGGATTCTGGAATGAGGTTTAAAGTCACATATTCTAGGAATCGGACATGACGTCACATATTCTAGGAATCGGACATGACGTCACATTTATAATGAGGCATGATGTATGACATCATGTTTTCAGTGTGTAAATTATCAAGAAAAAATAGCTGTACTGAAGAATAAAAACAACGGTTTTAAAACTACTAACTTCTTAGATCAATTGCATTCTGATAATTATCAACATATAGGTATAATATAAAAGTTATTGACTTTTCTATCACTTTAATAACGTACTTGATTGTAATTTACCAAGGCTACGCAGTCGATTAGAAAACAAAACGCTAAAAGTGCTGATAGGACGAATGAATTTATGTATTTCTCATAAAAAGTAAATATTGTAATAGGATTTTTTTAATATAAATTTGTAATGTGATTTTTTACGTTGGAACCTTTATTTCCTGTGCTAATTGGTACAAGGAATGGAATAAGAAAGGAATATCTTCCCCGCTCCCACTTCCAGGGCCATTCCATCCTCGACCACTTTCCCTGAATCATGTAAGAATGTCGAAACCTTCCTAATGCTCCTCCTTTCCAGACCACCTGCTGATTTTAAAAATCATCCTCGCCTGTCTTGCTGCCCACTGGGTTTCTTAACCTTCCCTCCTTCCTATCAGGTACGAAGACTACCGGAAAAGCAGAGCAGAAAAATTTTTCCTGTGATGAATCCTCTTAAGATTCACCATCATGAGGTAATCTAAACTTTCTGTCTCTGAGGATCTGAGTGTTTTTCACCAGATTCATCTGGATGAAACCTCTTTCACAGCTAGCTGTTGAAACTGGTAGAACAGAGGCGACTTTGAGGAGCTTCAAAAGTACAGGAAACCTATCACCATTTAACATTCATTGCCTTCCCCAATAAATCTGTTGATGACAATCATTTAGCGCACACCTTAAATTCATACCATTCATCCAGAGCTTTTTGAAGTATGTTTTCTTTGTCATCATGTTGTAGGTCTTTGTAATGAGATACAAGTACTGTCACTTCTTTTTTACCAAAACTTTCTGAAGAAGTTTCCGGCCATGTGAAAGTATCAAATATCGACAACTATGTTAATACTGCATCTGTGGCTATTTTCGAAAATCATCCCTCAATGTCTGTTATTCCCTTTTCAATGATTGCTTTTCTGTCACGCTGAAAATGGGTTTGTCCAGTTACAATTTCAGCAAGCTGGATATCCTTGTACATCCCAGTCTCTGAGGTACCAGTCAGAAATTCATTCTCCATAGGTCCTGGATTACTTTTCAGTTCTTCGAGTGTGGTCATTGTGTTCCTGACATGAATTTGCACTTGATTCATCAGCAAATCAGACTTCTGAAAAATCAAGGAAAGTTTTTTCAAAGGCAACAAAAAATCACGGAGAAAATGCAAGGTTATAATGAATCTGTACCTTTTAAGGGTGTTCAGAATACCTTTGGCTTTGTTGCTGTAACTGTCTTTTCCGCAGCCCACATTTTCAAGGTGAATCACAAGAGATTTTCAGTCTTGAATAATAGCTCTGATGGTCCCCACTTTACTGGTTACCCAACGTACTGTATAAAATTTCTGCCATTTCAGCAGTTTTGTTGACAAAACTTCTGCTGTTTGTGATAATTCCTTTTGTTTTTTGCTTGACCTGTTGTATAATTTATAAACAGAAATTAGGCACTGGTCAATTTCATCAATATACGATACTGCTTTAAGTGACTTCAATACACTTAACTGAAGCTTGTGTGCAACACAATGAACAGTTATGACATGATTTGCACAATCAACAATTTCTTTTGCCAAACCATTGGCACTCCCTATCATAGAAGGTGCTCCGTCATTAGCTAGGCCAACTAAACATTTGCTATTTCTCCAATCCAAGTTCACATTTTGGAGTACTATATGAAATTTTTTCAGTCGTTTTACCAAGTAGTCAACCATGTCATTGTATACTATGTCACAGTAATTGAAATGAGGCATGATTATTGACTGCATGAATGTAGCTTTTTCACACAGACAGGATATCCTTTAGACAATAATTAAGATAGTCAAGCGCAGAGTACGCTTTTTTTAGAAACATGGGTCACATTCGCAGGCCAGGATAGATGTTCATTCATAATAATACCGAAGTTCTTACCAGAACTTATAAGTTCAATTTTTGTGCCTCCTCAAGTGACATCTGGAAAGAAAGATTGTCATACAAGCTATGATAAGAGATGGAGAACCAATAAAAATCTTTTGAATTTTTACTGGATAAATAATGCCATTTTTATGAGATCACATTCTAATTGCTTCAAGATGACTATTTAATTTTTGAATCATAGGTACAAGGCAATTTTTTGTCAGCATCAATGAGAAATTGTAAGTAATCTGCATAAAGGTGATACTTGGTGTGTCTTATTTGACTTGCTATGTCGTCGACAAAGATAGAACAAATGAAGGACTTAGGATGGACCCTTTAGGATTACCCTCTTTGAAGTTTTCCACATGATCGGCTATGATCACTGACACACTGGTTATCTCAGCTAAACATGATTTAAACCACAGACATGCACTCAAAGGAAAATTAAATAGGCTACACATTTTGACTGGTAGGATATTGTGGTCAACTGTGTTTAACGCTTTACTGAAGTCTATTAGTGTCAGCAGTCAAATTTTTTTGTCCATTGCTGTACCTACTTACTTAGTTACGTTTAGAAGTTGCATAGATTATTCTTTAAACTCTAAGATTAATTTTACAATGTTTATGGTGGTATTATATTTAATATTTGCATAAATACCGCAGATACTTCACCGGTAGAGTTTGATCATCATTCACCAACGATGCCATTCGAGAATCATAAGTTTTAAAGATCTTTGGTGACGAGTTTGTTTTTCAATATAAGCATATGCATAGGCCTTAAGGTTTTTCCACTTGTCAATTACAATTTTTCACTCGTCACGGACGGGCAGACGAGCGATTTTTCAACCCCTAGGTATGGTAAAAGTGTTTTTTTTATCTGTCTTCTAGTTTGATTGGAACCTGCCAGTAGCCTGATTTTAAAACCAAGGATGAAAATATTTTGGCATATCCCAGCCCTACAATGGTATCGGCAAAATTCAACAGAGGGGGCGGGGCATTTATAGGGACTTTATTGATAGGTTCAAAGTTAACAAAGAAACGCAATGAACCGTCTTTTTTCCAAGCTATCTGTGAATTATACGAGTGGCAGCTGGTGTCCGATGCCTTGGATGGTATGCAAGCCTTGGACGCCAACCTAGTGTCCTGTTTGCACAGCCAAGGCTGTATGAGGATGACGTCATCCCGGCTGTCGTTCTGCGGCGGTGTGTATGGTACAATATGCATGGTGTCTGCTGACATCACTGCGGTGACATACAATTTTTGCAGGATGTCCGGTCGAGGTGTTTTTATCACCTTAAGGTTTTGTTCTACAGCTCGCGCACACTGTTAAAGTCCTACGCTGTCCAACGTGTCACGTGACATAAATGGGGGTGTAGTTCGGGGTGCATAAGCTCTGCCACACTTTCACTCACATAGTCTGGCTCGCCTGTCTGGAACAGTCGCTTGAAAAGACAAATTTTCATAATGACGAAGGCTTCCACCGTCTTTGTCTGTCCCTGTTCCGCACAGACAGTTTTGTACACACCTTCATACATGAATTGATGTTAGCAAAACGTGTTTAAAAGGTTGGTTAGTTCGTCCCACAGCATGTCGTACTCACTCACAATAGTCTACCAGGTCTTTGCGTCACCTCTCAGTGCTTGGATAACGCGGCTCGCCCACTCTGCATCTGGTTCTCCGTAGTGGCCTAGTCACTCTCAACACACTTCCATCAATTTTCCCAGGTCATCGCTGGTCCTCCCAGCGAACTCACAAGCAGTTCTACGTGCCCTACAAGAGTCATCCTGACGAGTGGTGTGGTCCCATGCATCGTGGATCACCGGATTTACATTACACCATCTTTTACAGGTGTACCACCAGTCCTTAAAAGATGCTACTTCCTCTTTGCTAGGGCAATGCACGTGTTTAAAAGTGAAAAAGTTCATACCGCAACTCCCATCACATGCCTTTCCCGTAAAGTCTGTTTTGATACATTTTAAAAACTTGGTTGCGAAAGGTGTTATTTGGAGTGTGGTATTGTTTGCACCCAGTCCACACAGTTCTAGGCACTCACACATGTCTGACCACATACATGGCTTTTGTGAGCCCCCCCTCGTGTCTCGTCTGTGTATACTTTGCACAATACATTTCACCTAAGTCCAGAAGGGTTTCCGGTTTGATTGCATTTGGTCCAATGTTAAGTCCCTCAAAACCCGACAAGGTTGCACGCATGAATTCACAGCAGCTTCGAGTCTCCTCCTCACAGTTGGATTCCTGGAAGGCCTGGTGCGCACAGTGGCCATATGACTAGCCAGTTCAGTTACTCACACTGCTGACTGGTTTTTTACTTGGATTGCCTATTCTGTAGCACAACCACACAACTCACACGTTTTCCGTGGTCGGATATGCGCTGCCAAGCCTCACGTTAATCGGCTTAGATGTGGACTAGGGCACCACGTGACCTGGTCTAGAAGTTATGAGTCATATTTGTGTCATTTGTTTATTACTTGACTAATAATTAAGCTAAGCAGTTTGCCACTCGAAGTAGGCCTCAAAGAGAAAAAAGAAAAGTTAAAAATATTATTACGTATGGTGGATGCTATCAGATCAAACGTTACCAATGTTGAAGTCCTCAAGGTGTGGTGGTCGAGAGAGACTGGGCAGGAGACAAGGTGTCACAGTCACAGGAAGCTTCAGAATTACCATTAGGTCATGAATAGTTGCATGAGAATGATATAAACATAGCAAACCCTTCAAACGCTTTCACTTAAATTACAATTATTCAACATATATTAATATTACATGTCTTCACGTGTTTAGTATTTTACTTCAAAAACTAAACAGCTTAAATGAGGGTGCATTCCAAAAGGTTTGCATTTGGCACCGCTCCATTCTTATTGCAACAACCTTAAAACATATACACTTGGAGCTGATATTAAAAGTAAAAAAATAACAATGGTATTAATTAGGCAATTAAATATTATATGATACCCAGAACAAAACCCTACAAATGCCTCTTGCTGTGGCGGAGTAAAACACATGCATATACACTGCTGGCAGGAGGTTTAAAAATATGTGACAGTCATTGAGGGTGTTGATGGGCGAAGACGTGTTGTAGTGTGAGCGGGAAAGACACATTGGACTTAAGGGAGGCTTAGCCATGATCAATGTAATTTCAAAATAATATTTATATTTTAATGTAAAGCCAATATTTTTTATGTCCATAACAAAAACTAAATTATGTTCTCACTGTCAAACATCTGGGCCACAAGCTTGCTTTTATGATCTATTATTATGAAACATATACCACTAGTGTTAGTGAATGTGTATCTATAATGGTTATAGACTGACTTTACCGGCAGAAAGGGGTCATGACAGTTGAAGGGAGGGAAACAGTTTGAGAAGGGTAGCAGGTGACAGAGGTGGCAGCCTGACAAGGCAAGAGAGTTGTTGGAGTCCTTTGGTGTGACAGTGTATGCAGAGGTGTAGTAGTAAATCTTATAGTAAACAATGTTGTTCTTTGATTTATCAGTCCTGCATTAGGGTAATCTAACATCATTTTGGTCCACTGTGCCATTTCAGTACGACAAGTAACTGTTTACCGGTTCCGGGCATTACAAAAACACGAGTAACAGTACAGTGACTTATATTATACAAGTGTAACGAACAGTCAATGTGTTTATGTAATAGACTCAGTGCGATATGAAAGTTTCCCACATTACATCATAATCATTTCCAGTTGCGTCTGCGCATATCCTGGGTGTGGCATTAGCCGCAAGGACGCAATTACATGGCACATCTGAACTAAGAATAATCCGTGACGAACATTCTCACCAAAAAAGTTCAGAAGCCAGCAGAAGTCTAATTTGGAGTAGCAGTTCTCCAGGATCTACACTAACTTAGACAGGTTAGTCAAGCATCATGTAACAGGCCTCCCTTATATTAACTAATCCTTCCACCTAACACCCATTGTATGTTGTATGTCGATTTGTGACCATGGATGAGGATCAGTGCAAATGACTTAAGAAACAGCGTGCTGCATACAAAGGTTCATTGACTCATATAAAAAATTTTTCATCCTGTTATAATCTCAGAACATTGGCAAGATTTTAAGTAGACTACAGGCACTACATGACTTATGGTCATGGTTTGACGATGTACAATTAAAATTATAATTGGATGATGAAGACACTGACCACAGTGAACATAGAGCTGCATTTGAAGCCATGTTTTATTATGTTAAGGCCCACTTAGATGTATTGATGACACCCAGTTCAACCAATGAATCCAGCCACGGCCAACAAAATTATTTGAAACTATCTTAAGTGAATCTGCCTACATTTTCAGGTAACTTCACAACATGGGTACAATTCAGGGACACATTCAAGGGTTTGATCATTGGCAACAAATCTCTCCCAGAAGTGCAGAAACTTAACTACCTAATTACTTCATTGAAAGGTAAAACACTGAAAATGGTTCATAATCTGATAATTTAATATGAGAACTTTCAAGTAGCCTGACAGTTACTAAGCCAGCACTATAACAATCCCAAGCTTATTGCAGCCTAATATGTAACCAAACAGTCAGGACCACAATCAGGTGCCATATCTAAATGCTATAACCAGTCTCAAAACTGACACACCACTTCATGAAAGACAGCTCATACATATATTGCTTAATCATACAGACATCAATACAAGAAAAGAGTGGGAACAATATAAACTGCATCTTGTGAATTTCCTTCTCTTGAGAGACTGTTGAGATTTCTGGAAAGGCAATGCCAGGCACTGGAACTTATTCAGTCAAGTCAAAATGCAAGGTTCAATAATTCGTCCAGCATAATTTCAAATGATGCCAAAATCATGTACGCTAGCACTTCTGTAAATAAGCTCACTGGACAAAAAATTAGTCACCTCTGGAGAAATCATTACAAGCATCATTTAATACAATGTAACTCCACCTCTAGATTTTGATAACCACCTGGATTCAGTTAGGAAGTGAGTCCACAAGGTTGTGTAGGTACGTCGCATCCAGGTTGTGCCGGAAATTAGGTTTTTCGAACACCTTTTTTTTAAATTTTTATTATAATTTTAAATTATTTTTGGAAATTTCATTTGCTTTATAATTTGGTTACTATAGGGTGATTTACTCTTTGTTAGGCTGGTGTACTCTACGTATTTAAACTTTATGCCAGTAGACTGAAGCACCTTTCTCAGAGACCTATCGGATCTTTTTCAAATCTAAGACTTCGTTGGCAGCCCGTTTGACATTTCTCCCGCTTGCAGGCACGTCCCAGGCCTGAAACATTACTTCAGTTCATGACCAAAACTGTGTTACCGTTTCCGGTAACTGTTTTTGTAATTAATAATTTAATTATTTGGTTATTGTTATTTCATTATTCACAGTTATGTTTATTAGTTTTTTTTATTTAATTGCATTAGGGTGACTCTAAGAACGTGAAACCGTTTGCTCAACGGCCGTCTAGTCATGTGTGGGTGTCGTTTCGAGTGTACCCGAGGACGGCCGAAGAAGCTCGATGGTGACGTAGCCGAGTGACGCGCTCAGCAGTGGCGCGCGAGTGTGCGGTACGGGACTTGCAAGCCGGACTCGACAGCAGGAGGATGGTTCGGTGCGACCGTCTGGCCCGCGGTGTGGCAGCGGCGCGGAGGCGCGTTGACCACCAGCTGGGGCCCCACTCAACATGCTCAAAGTAAGGAGTCGACGCTCATACTTGTTATGGCCAGAATAGGCGAAGGTCGGGGCTGTGAAATACTAAATGCTAAAATAGACTGTGATTCGCAACATAATTTGATTTTCTTCAGGACCGGCAATAATTTTTGTAGTGGATGAATGAACTTAAAGAAGTTAATGAACTTGTCACTCGGGCCCACATAGTCATAATTTGGATGGAGTGCACGGACACAGTTCAAGTACGTTTACGTATTATCATGAGGACTGCCGTATGAGCCGCGAGCAAACGGGAAAGTGCGCGCACAGGACAAAATAAAAAACTTTAGATTTTTTTTTAACTATAGTTTTATATATATTTTTTTTTGTATAGGGCATCTGTGTGTTTCATGCAATGTATACGTGGAGGGGGTTGTAATCCTAGGTAGGTCTGATAGTAAATGTTGACTGAACTTAATTTTTTGTGTTTTTATAATGGTACTCACACATTGCCCGGGGAATAAGGGAATAAACTATTTACCTTTGGTTGGCCTTGGGGCATGAGTGTGGGGAAGAATTGCTAATCGCACTGTTGCGGGAGTTACGCAGCAGCGCGGTTGCAACTGCATACAACAGCTCTGGACGAGTTGTTACCTTTTCTCAGAGACGAGCTTACTATAGCCTTTCCCGTCACGCATACGTCTTAGGTTCTCTCCTCGAAAGTCACGTCATGGACGCTCGTTCCCAGCGTCGTTGCATTTTTGTCCACCCCCTCCCCTCTCGGTTCTAAGAATTTAGCCCAGGCGCATTGACCGGTCGTGAACCCCGCCAAGCGTTGGCCGGCATCAAGGACATTTTGCCATAAAAAATGTGAGTGCAAAGATGAACACACACGACATCTAGCGGCGGACATAGTAACTTCTTCTCGTGTCACGAGCCTGTGGAGATGACCACCACGACATCTGGTGACAAACTTAATAACCTCCCAGCTACCTTCCTCTGTAGGCCGCCAGAGTGCAGCACCAGACTGCGCCATTAGCCCTAGGTTAAAGCAGACGTCTTGGGCGAGTCGATTCTTTTTTATTTCAGACACCCCTCAACAGGTAGCGCTTAAGTCCGCCAGTGCTACCAACTTCGAGACATCAAAGTCAGAGTTTTTTATGGTGCCCACTTGGGGAACTTCGGAACCTTTCGGTCCGGACGTCCCAGTCTCCCCCCTCTACTTTTGATTGAACATTTACTTTTAATTACGAGACGCAGTTCTGCGCGGGACACTTCGCGTCGCGATCCCAGACGGACTGTTTGTGATTATCGGCAGATCTACGCACTGCAAGACTTCCATCCGGCCGCAACCGACGATGTAGTTGATTAGACAAGGGATGCGATCCCTGTAATCTGCTTTAAGTAGTTTAGTCCGTCTGTACAGTAATCAACATAGTAGTCATTTTGCTTTTAAATAATTTCTTTTTGAAATGGTGGAAACGTCCGCGCCCAGCCGCGTATTCGCGGGCTCCAGATCCGGACTGGCGACGCATCGGAAAATAGAAGCCAACTCCCCTGTCTGACAGGGTCCCAGAGCCGGACGCCGAATTGGCATTTTCACCACCCTTCCTCAACAACACACAGACGCCCTGGCATCATGTTCCCGATTGATCTCCGGGAAACGAAGCCCTGACCTCCGGTGCTACTGTATCTTTTAACCTATTTCTGAACTTTCTTAAATTACGCCGTCAGATGAAGTTCATCAGATAAACATCATTTCTGGACTTTAAGAATATATACTGGGATGGTTTAAACATATTTGTATTTTTTTTATTTGTTTATATATATATTTTTTTTTTTTTTTTACTTTTTGTAATCTGATTTAGGGCCGCCCATATTTTTTCTTCTTTCTGAATATACCTGAGAGCTGTTTAAGTACGTAATTGATATTGTATGTTATTTTTTTTTAATATCTGTTATAAGTTTCCTCAGTATGGAGTAATTATATTCAGACGGAATCACACCCTTGTTTATGTTCATTTCTCATATCTTTGTGAAACCTTAAAGATCCCCAGCACAAGGTTAAGCCACTCACTGAGGATTTGATCGCGCAATTCCCCAAACTGCGGGGATGCTGATGTCAGCGTTTTACCAGTTGTTCCAACATTTTTCACAGATTTTCAGTGAGGTTCAAGTCAGGTGATTTTGCAGGCCAATCAAGATGTAATAGGGTAGGGGAGTGTTCATAAAACCAGTCATATATGTGTCCAGCCCGATGAATTTCGCTGTTATCTTGAAAAATTGGGGTATACTCATCATGCAGATGTTGACTGAAAGGCAACATCTATTCATCCAGGATGTTTAAATAAACATGCTGGTTCATATTAGTGGTCACCGCAGTGAGCAGGCCCAATCCATGCTACAAAAAACACCCCCAAAACATCACAGACACTCCTTCGGCTTGAACCTGTCTTTGCATACATCCAGGATAAAATGCTTCATTTGGCCTTCAGTGCACTAGATGATATGCGTCATTGGAATACAGGAAAAAACATGATTGGACAAACACCATTATGTTATGCCAGTCAGCTACTGTCCACGTTCGATGATTTCTAGCCCATTGAAGATGCGCAGCTTTATGTGCCTGTGTGAGCAATGGCCTCTTGCGAGGTGACTGACTCCAAATTTTCATTGCATGCAGTTCCCATCACAAAATTCTCTCGCTAAGGTTAGGATGGACCTTCAGTCACTGACTGCAGAAATTCCTGTAGGGTTTGGAAGCAATTTTGATTCACAAGCCATGAAATATGTCTTCGGTTCCTCTCGGTCGGGATCTTTTTCCGGCCACAATTCTAACGTCGTGTTTCATGGCCACGTGTAGTACACCACTGCTTGTAGACACGTTAAACAGACAGCTGCGAAACACCAACAAATCCAGCAACTTCATGCACATGGGCACAGCCAAACACGATTGCACCTTTTTGCAACTCTGACACATCCTTACAACTACCCATTTTGACGTAACTGTCCGCTTGAAATATCATCTCACTGATCGCTACTGCCTTATGCTCACGTAGAGGCAGTGCATGTGCAGTTGAGCACGGGACACGTTCGCTGCACCATCTGTACAGGCATAACTATCCATCTCTGCATGTGCACTAGGGTGATTAATTTTTTATATGGTGAGCTTACTAATATTTTTGTGGCAACTAACACTGATAATTGCACATTTTGTAATCATAATCATTCACTTTACAAATGTATGTCATTTGCTGAAGCCAGTGTAGAACAATGATACAAAAAAGCAAGGTAGCACAGCCTGTGCTTTAATTGTCTTAGATCATCACACCATGAAGCAAAATATTCGTCTGGCCATTGTAGAAAATGTACAATTAGGCACCACACTTTGCTACACTGAGAAAATCAAGAAACACACCAAAATCTGAAAAATGCCACATCGAATCCAGGGAAAAACACTGCATCACCTCCAGGGCCTGGAATTGACAGCCCAAATAGCACAAAGGGCTCGACAGCCAGTTATTGTAGCTTGAAAACCAAAAGTACCACTCATGTTTTACAGTCAACAGCCATAGTTAAAGTATAAGACTGTTTAGGAAAGCTGCATTGTTGCCATCCCTACTCGACTCAGCATCACAAAGCAACTTCATAACAGACTCCTTAACCAAGTTACTGAATCTACGAAGGTCAAACAACAGAATGCCCATGCAAGGAATCAGTAATGTCGTAGCTCAAGCAACTCATGGTGTAAAAATTGAGCTGCATTCTAACACTAGCAACTTTAGGACAAATTTCAACTGTGCAATACTGCAAAAAATAACTGACAATGTTCCAGCAGTATCCATAGACACCCAAGACTATAACATTTCTCATGATATTTTGCTAGCCAATGATAAGTTTGATCAGCCAGGAAGAAGTGATCTTCTGTTTGGAGCTGAGCTTTTCTTGTCATCTATTAAAAGGAGATAAAATAACCAGAGCAGGTTATTAACCAGTACTTCAAAATACAAGAGTTAGGTTATATACTATCTGGACATGTTAAATCACATAACACAGAAGTTTCATCTCCACCCTTTAAGTTCTTCCTTTCCAGACATGACTTAATAATTGACAGGAGGCTTTAACAATTTTCGGAAATACAAAAAATAAATAAAACACTAGACTCAAAGGAAGAAATCGAGCGTGAGGAGCACTTCAAAAACCACACCACAAGGAACTCTATTGGCAGGGACAAAGTCAGATTACCACGCTGTCAAGATTAACTCTTAAATTAGGTGACTCGCATGAACATGCACTTAGAAGGTTGTAGAAATTGGAACATTGCCTGCAAAAACAACCAGAACTTTGTACTGAATACAGTAAATTTCTGGAGAAGTATGAGAAGTTACGGCATATGTCAAAAGTAAAAGATAAGAGTTGAGATTAGCATAGGCATATTATCGTCCCCATCATACAGTGGTACACGCATCAAGTTTCAACAACAAAAACATGAGTCTTTCCGATGCATCTGCGAAAGAAACAGGTGGTTCAACACATGCAATAGCCTTTACAGCAGATAGGTATTGCAAAAATGTACAGATGGATCAACATTCATACTAATGACACCATACTTAAGCGTATCTTATGGAGGAAATCTCCAGATGATACAGTCAAGATGTATGAGCTTTAAACTATAACTTATGGCACAACTTCTGCACCATTTTTGGCTACATGGTGCCTGCAACAGTTTGCTGAAAATGAAGGTCACCAGTACCCTAAAGCAGCAGAAATATTAAAAAGGTTTTTTTTATGTAGATGCACTTGGAGCAAACACAGTGGAAGAGGCACTAGCATACAAGGTCAACTTATCACACTTCTTGCCTCTGGAGGATTTTCCTTAATAAAATTGTGTTATAATCACACAGGTGTTCTAGAGTCAATTTCACCAGAGTATACAGAAAACCAAACACTGCACTCATTTGAAACTTCAGATGAAGTACGAACTCTTGGTCTTGGTTTCGACTGACAAATTTCATGTAGCGACTAATAGTGTAGGACCAGCTACGAGGGCACATGATCAGTTAACTGGTAATACAAAGTGCAAAATATCTTCAGTAGTTTCATTATCTTAGATCCTTTGGGGCTGATTAGTCCAGTGGTCATTTGTTACATAATATTTCTACAAAAACTCTGGTCTTTCCAGTTGGGTTGGGATGAAATCATTCCACTAGAATTTTCATTGCAGTGGCAAAAGCTCTATATGAGCTAACAGCTGTCACAGACATTGAAGTCGATAGATGCGTACTTGTTAGTGGTCTTAACTGTGATGTGCAAGTTCATGGGTTCTCAGATGCTAGCGTACAAGCATATGGGGCCTGTCTGTACTTAATATCTGTTTCCAGTCAGGGTGAGGTGGCAGTGAAGTTACTGGTTTCCAAATCTCAGGTTCCTCCAGTTAAATACACAACTCTTCCCCGATTGGAATTAATTGGAGCAGTACTTCTTACAGACCTATTAAGCAAGACTTCGCCAGTTCTAGAATTCAAGCGTTTTCAGTACCACACTTTGGTCAGATTCCATAATTGTTGACCTCACCAGCTACAAGATGAAAATCATTTGTTGCAAACAGAGTATAACATATTCAGACTTTAACCAATGGAGACATGTACGATCACAAGACAACCCTGCTGACTTAATTTGTAGAGGAGTTGACACAGAGACATCAAGTTGCTTACATCTGTGGTGGCATGGTCCACCATGGCTTCTGCAGCAACCAGGTGCTTGGCCCTAAACAGCAAGCAAGGATCAAGACAAAAATACTTCGGAACAACGAATGCGGCTAATCTCCACAGAGGAAAAAAAAAAAAACGATGAACTGAATTCAAGAAACTCCGAGTCTTTTCCTCACTATCTAGACTGAAAAGAGTAATTGCATATGTCCAGAGATTCGCATACAATGCAAGAGATACATCGAATAGACAGACAGGCTCCTTGAAGCTGAAGAGCTACGCAATGCTTTACAAACCTGCACCAAGATTGCACAACATGAGAAGTTTCTAAAGGAAATCCATGACTTAAAGGAAAATAAGCTTGTCAACTCTAAAAGTAAGTTAAGGGACTTGAATACAGTTGTTTATAGCAAAGGGTGCTTACATGTGGGTGGACATTTATATCATTCAGAGCTGGCCTTTGGTTATAAGCACAAACGTGTCCTACCACACAAACACCACATTACAAGACTCATCATTACAGCTGAACATACACGTCTTCTACATGCTGGTTCTCAACTTTTGATAGCATTGTTGCACCAGGAGTTTTGGATACCAAAAATTTGTCAAAATGTGCGCTCTGTCATCTATAAGTGTGTGACATGTTCAAAACTGAAGAGAGCTGTTACCCAACAACTTGACGTCGTCCAGGGCTACGCCCCTCCTAAGCCCAATGTGACCCGTCCACGGCAGCACCCCTCCCTCCCACCAGCACCCTCTATTTCAAACGTCCCGCCGACGGCGAGCGTGTGTAGGTGAGTGTGTGTGTTGCGGCCATACAAGAGGCCAGTAATTAGAGTCGGTGCGGCTTCCCCGTAAATCCTAATTATTAAATAAGAATTGTCAACCTTTATTTTATCTTTTAATTCCCAAGGGTCGTGTGTTTGCAGGTCCATTTTTCTAAACGGACGTTACAGCGCCACAAGCGACCGCTAAGAGAACTACCAAATTAACTTTTCATTATTGTAATTCTTTTATTTAGCTTTGTTAATTAGGTGGAAGGAGCAGAGGCAGTAACTTAATTAATACTGATTTACTAAATGTTTATTCAGATTTCATTGTAAGTAAAAACGTAAATTGAACAGCTAACGGTAACGGGAGCGGAAGGAGGCGCCATGACACCCCCTAGCCAGGGAGTCTAATCTTGGAACCGCCCGGAGTCGGACGCGTGCTGTACCTCATCGCCTTCAATACTTGGTAAGAACTGATCTTTTAGCATCTGGCCGTGTAATAATTTCTATGAACCGCTTTTAACCGCTTCGAGGCCTACTCCAGGTGGAAGACTATTTAACGTAAATATTTTTTCTGCTCAGCCGGGCTTTTGAAATCGACTGCGTTGCGAATCGTCGGCCAGGCCACGAGGTGACCTGGCCCTCCTCTAAGCTGATTCATGCCGTTGGCTTTTTAACCGCTTAATAAGTAAATATGTAAGAGGAAGGAGTGAATAAAACTCAGGCGCATTGAAGTTTCCATCTTTTCATTCTAACCCCGTGTGTCCTTAAAGAGTGTATGGCGTGTGGGATGCCTGGAGCCCACTTGGGATAATTGTTTCATGGTGATAGCGTACCCGACGCTGAGAGCGGGTGTTAGGGCCACCGTAGGTAAATAGGGTTGCGTGTCTCGCCTCACACGGGCGACGTCACGACCAGGAGAAAGAGTCTCGCCGGGTCCACGTGCCCACGAATCACGTGGTGGCGCCCACCACATAACATCTTTAATATTCAGCAACCTAGTGCGATAGCAAACTAATACGCGAATTACCAGCAGCAAGGGTTCGGCCTGCTCGTGCATTTCTGAAAACTGGTATTGACTATGCAGGACCCCTATTAGTGAAATCTGGTAGTGTCCGGAACAAATCTGTGGTCAAATGCTACATAGCTGTTTTTGTCTGCTTGGCAACAAAGGTGATCCACTTAGCACTGGTCAGTTCTCTTACTTCAGAGACTTTTATAGCAGCACTCTGGTGGATCATCGCTCGCCAAGGCCAGGTACTAAATCTGTATAGTGACAATACTACCAACTTTGTTGATGCTAACAAGGAACTACAATAACTTCAGAAGCTCTTCTTGAATGAAGTATCCAACCAAATTCTATGTCTGTTTGCATCATCTGATGGTATCATATGGCACTTTATTCCTCCAAGTTCATCTCATTTTGGTGGGCTATGGGAGGCTGGAGTGCGATCATTGAAGCATCATTGAAGCATCATTGAAGCATCATTTGAGAAGGGTGGCAGGAAAATACCTTTTTACCTTTGAAGAGCTGACCACATTACTCGTTCAAATAGAGACATGTCTCAACACCAGGCCACTGACAGTGTTGTGTGATGACCCTAATGATTCTAGTTACCTTAGTCCTGGACATTTACTAATTGGTTGTCCACTAATATCCTTTCCTGAGCCTGATGTGTCTGACTTTCCAATGAAGCAGCTGTCTAGGTGGCAACATGTTCGGAGGTTATCTCAACAGTTGTGACCCAATGGTCTAAGGACTACCTGAACTCGCTATAAAAAAAAAGTAAATGGCAGTCTAAGAATGCCAATATTCAGTCACGAATGGTGGTTTTTGTGAAGGAAGACAACATGCCTCCTCTTACATGGCGACTAGCAGTTGTCCAGGAGACACTTCCTGGAAATGGTGTAGTCAGCATGGTCAATGTAACACCTTCCAGTGGCATCTTGAAGCGACCTGTTCAAAACTTGTGTTTTACCTATAGACTAATTTGTGTGTTTGTTCTCAACAAATGGTGTGTGTACTTAGCATTATAAATTTTAAATCAATGGAGAATGTTTGGGAATGTGTATGTATAATGTTTATGGACAGACTGTACTGGCAGAAAGAGGTCATGATAGTTGAGGGGAGTGAAACCAGTTGATAAGGGTAGTGGGCGAGAGAGGTGGTAGCAAAACAAGGCCAAGAGAGCTCACCAGACAAGAGAGTAAATGGAGTCCTTTCATCTGATAGTTCATGCAAGGTGTAGTAGTAAATGTTAACGTTAACAATGTTGTTCTTTCATTTATCAGTCCTGCATTAGAGTAATCTAACATCAACTAGTAACTAAATAATTCTTTATAATAACTATTTGGTCCTATGTAAAATTATAAATATCTGTTGTTTGAATATTTAATGATTTTCAAAATAAATTTTCTTCAGTTTTTTCTAGGACTAACATTATTTAAAAATCAACTGGGTTTAAACAGAATGTGGGATCATTCCATGTCAGTTCATCCAGGGCATGTAACCCATGTTTTTTGATTTTAATAAAAATTGGTTAATTTGCTAGGTGACAAAAGGCCACTTAAAATCCAAAATTTTAGATTTTTATCTCAAATACTTCCTGAGAAATCGAAGGTTCCTTTGTGACCATTTTTGGCCTAAAACAGGTTGTAATGACAGCATAAATTGGTCAGTATCTGTGTTTCCTTGCTTTGTATTTCACTGTAATACCAATATTTCAGAATAAGAACACTTTTCCTTGTGTAAAATTCTCTAGAGAATTCAAATTTTGCCACCAAATTGCTATATCTAGAATGGTTTGTAAGTTATAACAGAATTATTAACATGACTGATGTTTCATGTATCATCTGCATCCTTTATTACAAAATAGACTGTATCTCAAAAGGCAGACCTCACAAAAAAATGAGCTTGGTACTATGTGAAAGAGGAAATTTTCTATAAGATACATTTAAAAAAATAGTGGCTTTCTGCTGGAGTGTTGAAAAACAAAATGAAAATGACTTGGTGATGTAAATGGGGCCCCTAACAAAAGGCAGCCAGAAGATGGAAGCAAAGAGGATTGAATATAAGGGTTGTGTATGTCCCATATTTTCCGCATATTACACAAGGATTTTGTGCAAATTTCAAAGCCTCTAATTACCTTCCCTGTGTTATCTCCCTGTGTTATCTGCAGAGCCATGTCATGTGACTGTACATATGTCATTTCTACATGGAGTCTGCCTGCTAGCTATGAGAGAGCGGTTCTTTGATACTTGCTCTGTTCCCCTTGGCATTGGTTTTTTTTTCTGCTTCCTCAGAGGCAGTTGAGAGATAGGCCTAATATCTGGGCTGTCACAGCAAATGCAGTATAGTGGCCCATGAACTAGGGGCAGAGGGGAGGAAAGCAATAAAGATAACCGGGGTCAGAGATAAGGCGTGTGTCAGCCACCATGCAGACTACACTGTGTAGGCCAGTCTTACTGCACTGCCTGTGTATAATGTTAGTGGAAAGTCTTAGTTCATTATAAGTTGGATGAGAACTACATGGCTACCAGTACTACTAAAGAATTCTGTTCTGTTGGGAATGATATGCATGAAGAATGCCATAAAGAGTGTTATATTAAAACAAAGGGAATCAAAAGATTGGAATCACTTTCCAAAGATATTCAAACTCTTCTTGTGCTGAGAACAGATATTTGTAAACATAATCTTCACACCATATGTTTTCATCACAAATTGTTTTATATTAAGAAGTATGAAATGTTTCAGACATCATGTTGTGATCCTATGAAAGTGCATAGTTTTCCAGTTAAGCATTCTTTGCGCACAATCTCTTTACAGTGCTACAGAAAAGCAGCAGACAAGGGACTTAATTCAAATTCCTGGTAAAAAATTATGCTCCTTATGTAAGAATAGGTTGTATAATATTCAAGAAGTAGGTGCACAGGTATCTTCAGAAGCATCTGAAAGTGACGTTGCAGAGGGTTTAGAGATTCAAGCATCAAAAGAAGAAACCCGTAACTTACTTGACAAAAGTTTGGAATATTTGCAACAGTCACCAATAAAACTGCATGCTGTACCACAACATGCAAAAGAAAAATATGGGAAATGTAAAGTACAAGAGGTATCATCAGCTGTAGCAGACAAAATATCTAAAGTATTAGATGTACAGCTTCCAGCCACATCAACTAGTGAAAGTACAGAATTACAGAGGCATGGAGTGGAACAAAGGGCTGCCGATTTGGACCGTTTGGTAACTTTAATAAAGCAAAAGCTGCCCACAATGAATAGACAAAGAAAATTACAAATTCTTACCCTTATGAGTGGTATATAGAGAAGCTGCTACTCAGAATCCGGCGCGAGCAGCACAAAATACTTCTAGCCTGGGCGGAGTTTAGCCTTGGAGGAGTGGCCTACTAGGAGCGCGTCCTGGCGAAATGATGTCGGTGGAGGGGATAGACTCGGTTTACCCTCCCTCACTCCATGGTCATTCCCTCCTCATGACGGCGCGGTACGGGTCGGGATGTCTCGACAGCATTGCTACCTGCCTGCCTGCCTTCCCCGTACGAGCGGAGCGCCGCGCGAGCTAGTGGCTACACACAACGTTTCATTCAACTCAAATGTCAAATAACGCGAAAAGTATGTTTGTCGTAATGGTAGCATTTTTTTACGCGTGTTTAGTAGTTCATAAGTAAAAAAAAAAGATAAAATGGATTACTATGTTTTTGCTAAAAACACAAACTTTTACATGAAGTGGGAAAAGTGATATTACATCGTAATTTTCGAAGTCACGTGGATATTAAACGTTACATATCCTCCAAGGAACATGAAATTACCTTATTCTGCAAACAAATCTTGCCAAAGTTAAATATATTTTCCGAATCGATGTTATGTATTTTTTATAACTCGCATCTGTCAATGATAGTTGTAAAAGCTTTTCGAAATACATACATATTATGTACTATTTTTTTAAAAAAAGTGTTCGTGTTTTTATAACATGGAATAATCTCATTTGTAATTGTTTCACTTGTGTCATGGCAATGAGTTATCATGCAGGTAGCATATATTTTATTTGGACGTGGTATAAAAAGGCACTATACAAAAAATCGTTACATAATTCCACATTATAAAACATGTATTTATTTCACACGTAATTCATACATTTTGTTTCACACCAATATACAATGTTCATTATGTTATAAAAGACAAATAAATTTAAAAAGAGCACTATAAATTAAACCAACGTGGGCACGAGTTACTTCCAAGAAAGACAAATTAAAAAAAAAAAACTGTACGGTATAATAGACATTTTAAACACAAATATTTTTACATCACAAAAACCTTTTTCAAAACAGTTTGCAGAAAAGTCCAACAATCTTAAAAGTATGTAGATGGCCTTTAGAGAGGTATTTAAGAGAAACAAATGCTTAAATAGAAATAATTTTACAAATCCGATACAGTAAACGACAACAGATTATTTAAACAAGTTTAGTAGAATTACACACAAATTGGTTTTTACCTGTGACGCACAAAAAATGTACATAAGCTTTATATTTTTAACTAGACAGGCATTTATACTATTCGATTTAATGCACACACACTTTTAAAACAACAAAACACAGAATTTAATTCAGCTTACCACTGAAGCAAAATATTTTTATGGTCGCTATTATACATTTATTTCGTTTCTCCTTTTTGTTACGACTTACCAGACAAGAAGTTTATGCATACCGAACACTCTTTTTATGAAATTCTCTTGTTTCTCATTTAAAAATTTTACAAAATTTCTCAATTGGCTGCCAAATGAATTAATTTCCTTCAAAAGTAACAGTTACGAACACCTCAGTATTTATTCACCTAAACAAGCAATGTCTTCTATAATTTTAAACACCATTGCTCACTTGAGCATTTAACCATTCTGGAAAGCTTAACTCAGCTTTAAAATTTACATTATAGGTAAGACATTTTATTTTTTTACATATCCAAAATAATTACGGTAATGATTCTCTAGGTAGCCACTGAACGTGACCACACGGGCTATACTTTCTTATGCACACGTAGGTGCTGGCATACTAAAAATGAAGGTTCATGAAAATGCTTGGCATGGTTAAACGTTCTAGAAACAATGAGCAAGAATAATTTCCAGTATGAAAGGTGATAGTTTATGAAGCAAAGTGAGCAGGCGACTTAGATTGATAAATCAAACAGGTCACTATAAAAATTAGTTTGAATGATTATCCAAGACCAACATTTTCTTGAAAGTTCTGCAAAAGCTTGAAAAATGTTCACGTTTAATGTAATCAGGGTGTAATATTCGGTTTTGTTTTGGACGATCTTCGTTTTCCCATGCATTTTATCTTATGACTTCTGATAGCCTCTGTTATGTGCGGCGGATCCCGAATTTCCATATTTCTTGTGTGTCTAGGATCAACTAATTCCGGAAGAACGCATTGTGTGTAAAATAAAACGAGTTTTGGTTCCATTTTTTTTTTCCAGAATGTGTCGTCTCTGAAAATTTCCAATAGGTACTTTTAATTTATTTTGGCTCGAAGTCCAGATGCCAAACAAGCAAATATCCCTTCTGGTTATGTGAAGTTGACCCTGGACTTGGTAGAAATATTCAGGATCTTTTTTAAATGAAATGACAGTAGGACTTTCTTCAGAATATTTCAAATACTTTATTTTGCCTTCTCGCATGGCTTCATTTATGTCCATTCCATATGCCGAAGCAGGACACTATTTCTACGAGACGACCTTCGCCAACAAGGCCATCGGGTGTTGCGGCAAGAAATGGGTGTTCTTGGTCAATAAAAAGACCAGCTTTACTTATATTAATTTTTTCCTGGTATTCTAGCTGTTTGATGACTATTTCTTCGGACTGCCTGCCATGTTGTACTGCTGGAACATTAAGTATGTCATGAGAGTATATTATGGCTCTTACTAGGTTCTAGCAGGTTGTTGTTGGCTTCAAATAGGTTCGAACGTTTTATTACAAAAATTCTAAATCAGCAATAAATGTTTGTTCTAAATACCTTTCTTTCCTGTTGAACACTGCTCATTTCATACGCCATTTTATTAAGTTTTCAACGATGTTGATGTTTTCTATGATGATGGTGTCAGACACTTCCGTGGACCAATGAAAAACACCGGCTTCCGTTTCCAGCAGTTGGATTGGTGGCTGAAGTTTGGCGTACGATTTGGTGACTGTCCTGCAAAGATTAAAACAAAATATATTTGTGACATGTTGAGTATCAAAATTCCAAAAGTAACGAAATTTCCTATTTTGGCTCTCATATTTGAGTACAATTTTATAGTTGTGTGTTCCGCTCAAAATGTTGATGAATTACTCTTTAAAGGTAGTGAAATATTCAGTTAATTCTATAATCCTGCCTATAAACTCTACCACTGTTCGCAAACTAATCAGTAAATGTGGGATATGATGTAAGAGAGTTTTATTGTACACTAATATGACAAGTCTAATTCCAGAATGTAGGTACAGCACGAGATACGGGCATACACATGCATGCACGTACAAACTTGCATACAAAGAAGTAACATTCAAAAAAAAGGAAAGGCTACGTGGAACAATAATAATTTATGTCATCATATATTTACTGAATGTTTTTTGTTTGCAGGAGAGCCATATTGTATATCGTCCTTTACTAGAAAGCCTACAAGGCGAAAATTTTTCGCACTCAATATTTTTTATAAGGAAACATGGACAATCACCCAATGACGCACTTGAATATTGCAACATACAGCAGTAAGGATTCCTGGCGTTTTTACAGCTAGCGGCTACCACAAGTAACACAATAATTTGTTGATAGTCGAACGCATTTGTAAACTGAGACACGCTCAAACAAGGGAAATGAGGTGGGGGATGAAGAAACTGTCTTTTGGAACCGAACACAGTGAGTTATCAATAGCTTGCCTTCCATTCTCGCAATTATTCCCCCACCCTCATAACTTCACCCATACTGATTAATTTAATTATCTTTCGGCTTGTTTTATAATAGCACTAGTATTTTTCACGTCACATGGACTTTTCTTGGACTGAATAAATGCCCTATTAGTTCACTTTTTAAAATTACTAATTGAAATTGATAATCGATGACGTATGTATGGTCGTCAAGCCATAATAACTTCCTATGACTTGCATACAACAGTAATACCGAGTATCTAACTTTTCTTTAATCTGTCCGTAACACTAGGCCTATATATATATTTTTCCAAGAACAAATCCATAGAAGTTCAATTACTGAACTGAAAATTATTTATATGAAAAATTTAAGCCTTTCATTAGACTCTGAACGTAATAAAATGCTAATCATAAATGTTATCGTTAAATACAGTTCGCAGTTTGTGTAGTATAAAACACT